>NW_008583331.1:8044-31026 GCF_000691845.1 Merops nubicus | reverse complement strand
TGAAGAGAACCTTCTGCTTTGGTGATTTAATTTCTCAAAGAAATGGGTGATACATATACAGTCTGCTTTCTATAATTATTTATAGGCTCTGTGATCATAATCACCAGCACAATTATGGGCTTTTGCATATTTGAGATTAGAACCAGTCCAGTTTTAGTGTAAAATGTGCAATTAATCAATTTTTATAATGTCAGGCAAAATCATCTATGCCAATGATTAAACTCCATTTGCTTTGCAAATAACCAGGAGCAGAATTACAATATTTATTTTAGACAGCATCATTTGAAACTCCATAAAAAGGAAAAAAGTTGCAATATGTTCAGAAGAGATAGCTATATTGAGAGAGAAAGTGTAACAGAACAATAAAGCTGCATAAGAGGATACCTTTTTCTTTCTGATAAAACATAGAATGTCATGAGTTGAAAGGGATCATCTAGTCCAACACCCAGGTGTGATGATCCTTAGGTCATCACATCCCAGGGACTTTGTGGTGCCAGCCTTAGCTGAAGTTTTGTATATGGGGCTTACTCAGCAGGTTTTCCTGTAGAATTTCAGGTTAAGTGGCTAAGGGTTTTGAGAATAGTTATTACAACTTGGGTCAGTTTCTGCTTTAGTTTTTGATGTGTTGCTTGCTCAAGTCATTCACTCTACTTCTAATTTAATTTTCTTCCCTGGCTCCAGTCTGGAGTGTCTATTCAATTTCCATGTTGTGGACACAGAGGAGAACTTTGCTCAACAGTGACATGTCAAGGAGCTACTACTGAGGTCCAGACAGTATCAAAGCACTGATTTATACAGGATGAAATCACATGCTTCCCTAGCTGTCAGGATTCGTGACATGGGTGATTTCCTGACTTCTGCAAGTTCAGGCCTGATGTGCACTGTCCAAGGGACAAGGTATTCCAATTCTAATCTAAAAAAAAGAGGACTGCAGAAGGAAAAAAATCTCTAAATTCATGACATGGGTGATTTCCTGACTTCTGCAAGTTCAGGCCTGATGTGCACTGTCCAAGGGACAAGGAATTCCAATTCTAATCTTAAAAAAAAGACTGCAGAAGGAAAAAAACTCTAAATTGCTATTTGGAATAGCTAGGTATATATGCTATATCAACCTTTATCAGACTGTTGACTGTAAAATTGTTGCCAAAGCCCTATCAAGGCCCAGAAACATCTGGAATTTAAGTGAAGCATCACAGGAGACCCAGGGGCAGGACTGACATACGGCTACTGTTACCTCATTTCAGCAGTCAGGCTGATGTACCCTCTACCTGATGCAGATAGACTGTGCCTTCTTTCCCCCTTCCTCTCTTTATTTTTTTCCCAGCCAGACTGGTTGACCCAACAAGCCAATGACAGATTAACTACTGCCTTAATTTTAAGGTACACTAACCTTTTAGGATGGTTGATTGTAAATCAATTTGCATTTTGATACTATGTGCTGTGCTGGCTTTTTCACTGGAAACTTGTGTGACAAGATTTCTTTCTCTTCCTGCAGTTACACTTCTCTACATAGATGGGCAGCCTTCTTGGAGGGCATGAGCTCTCGGGGGAACACAGCTACGCAGATGCATAGTTAAAAGAAGTAAGCAACAAGAGAAGTGCTGGTCACCTCTTGTGGTGGTTTAGACCTAGCTGTGAGCTGAGAAACATGTGGCCACTTGCCCACCGGCTCCCCGGCCCCTGAATGTTAAGAAGAGGGAGAAAAATACAAAACCCTGTGGGTTGAGATAAGGAGAATTTAATACAGCAACACAAAAGGAGCAGTAAAGAACAGTAATAACAGTAATGAAACAATACATAAAGTAATATAAACCACAGAGCTCAGGGAACATCTGAACAGAGCAGTGACACCCCAGACTGGGACTATGCCCTGTCCCACTCTGCCCTCATGTAGCATAACCCACTGGCCAGTTTGGCTGTCTATCCTGGCTGTGGACTCCTCACTTCTGGTGAAAATTAACCCTATCCTAGCTGAACCAGGGCACCTGTCTTGAGAGTCTTCAGATTTGATGTGGTAATTTGACCACCATTTATCCCATCAAACTGGTCTGCAATCTCCCTCGTCTTATTGGGTCAGCCTCTGGGTGCAGTGGGGTGACCAAAATACTATTGATCTTTTCCCTATGACAAGTTTTGAGGGGTTGGAGGAGGGCCCAGCTCACACTGAACATGGGAGAGGATTCAAGGATTCATTTCACATCATCTACCTGTGTGTACGCACATATATGCATTGACTTTAAAAAAAAAAAAAGACTTTTGATAGATGCAGGGGCCTGCCTATGACAAGTTTTGAGGGTTTGGAGGAGGGCCCAGCTCACACTGAACATGGGAGAGGATTCAAGTGATTTCACATCATCTACCTGTGTGTATGCACATATATGCATTGACTTTTAAAAAAAAAAAAAAAGACTTTTGATAGACATAGGGGCCTGCTCTATTAACCTGGTTTTGTTGCCTGCTCTTTTTTTTGTGTGTATGTATAGGAAAAGCAGAGTGGACTTTTTTATGGGGAAACATATCAGAGGATAAAGTTTTGGGGTCATTGGTGTTGGTTACAATGGTGCTGCCTCAAGACTACCTATGCACATTCATGTGTTTCATGGTGTCATTCATTTGCCTTCATTACTAAGTACTAGGGAGCTGGCAGCAGTTACCCAAGGCTTTATGAAGTTAAATGAGAGATTCTGATTTCATATAAATGACATGATTTTCCAGACTTGTCTCAGAAATAAAGCAAGGTGCAATATGTATGGTAATCCTCAGGGTTTTAGGGATGCAGGCATGACAAACGTCCCTAAGAATCCTTCAACATTTAGTCAGTTGCCTGAAGATATGTCCATCTTCAGTTTCACATGAATTTAGTCTTGGCTGAAAACTGCAGGTGTGCAGACACGGTTGTATGATCCAAAACAGCAGGAGAATATTTTTCACAGGTTACACTGGCACTCTGATAACAAGAGGCTAATGTTTTTTGAGGGAAATGGAAGCTGACATGTCTCTGGAAGACCTAGGAGTTGAAGGAAACCAGATATCTTGAAACTGGCAGTAGATTGTGTCCATGAGTGTCTACTACTTACTTAGAGTTGAGGAGTTGGGCTTGGATGAAGGCCTGCCTGATGCTGCAGGTGTGTTTGTTGCAAAATATTTAAGTCTGACATCAGGAAGAAAAATATTCTTAGACTTTGACTACCACCAGGCCCAGGCTGAATTTTGTCACTTCAGAAGGGTGTCCTTGTCCATTAAGAATCTTAAGTCTGATAGACTGCAATAACAGGGAGCATTTCTCAATAGGTAGGGGCTCCTGGAAAGTTGCTGTTAGTGCTGAAGAATGTGTATTTGCTTACATGAAACGGCCCTGAATGTTCCCATTCCTAATTTAAAGACTTGAAATTGCTACTGTTCTGGGAAGAATAGTAGCACAAGATAAGATGCTACATGTAGGTACAGATGTCTCCTGTGCAAATCTCCTGTCAAGAAGGAAATCCTAACAAGGGAGGTAGCACTGGGATGTGCAAAAGGGAAATTCTGCTTTCTCTTGGGGAAGGCTTGGAATTTATCTGCCATGGGTTGTGGAAATGGATGTGTGGTACTACAGTGGAGGTGGGAAGCTAAACAGCAAGTTCAGCATGTTCTGAGAAGATAATGATTTGTGAAAATGGGATAGATGATGTGGAGTTCTAGCTGGAGCTCAGATGTGATTATGGAAGGAAAAGAGGACACTAAGTGTTTTGGAAGGGGGAAAAAAAAAATAGAGCTTTATGTAAGGCTTGGTTGTGGCCTCACATTGTTGAAGATTGCCCCTGATTGTCATGGTCATTTTTCCATTTATGTGGCCCAGAGCAGTATTTCTGCAGGAGTCTATGATTAAATATCAGCAGGAGAGAATGTAAGTTTTCCTATTTTCAAGACCACAGAGGGGGGGGGAGGGAAAAAGGTAAAAAACCCTCAGATTTACCTCCATAAACTCATATCTTTCTATTCAAATGGGACCTATTTACACCAAGAAAATGCTATTTATTTTTGGGACCAGAGTTTTTAAAATCCTGTTGTGACAGAGAGAACGAACTGTATCAATAACAAAAAGTTACTTGCTTCAAGCGTAAATAATTCAGACCATTATTTGTCCTTCACAAATGATTGTAACTCTTTTGTGTTTCTTTGAAATGACTACAGGGTGTTTTTTTTAACAATCAGACCTGCATTTTCATTTTACTTGATCTTGAGAGGATGCGATCAAACATATAATACATAGTCTTAGGTTCATGTTAATGATCATCCTCCAAATTGAGGCATTTCATTTTGTTGTTCAGTTGTGTTTTGTGGTTAAATTGTAAAGCCTTAGTTGAAATGATAACCATTTCAAAGCATTCTTCAGGATTTATTTCCAGTAATATTGACTGGATAAGTTGATAATCAGTGTTTAAAACAAATATTCTGAACTCTAAGATTATTTAAACTATTTGTGTCTCTATCTATTAAATTTTATGCACAGGGAATTGATAAGAAAGGTGTGCACAAACATCAGAAAAAAAACTTTTTATGAGAATAAGAGAAACTGAGAGGGATGACCATGACTTTAATTTACTGAATAACAATCTTGGGAGAAAATCTGTTCCTCTGCAGTTCTTGTAATGTGAATGGGAGTTATTTACATGTATTAAGAGGCCTGTTTTCCTCAAAGAGATCATATACATTGTATTAGTTTCTGCTTAAGTAAGCATCTTAGAACAGTTCTTTCTCCTTATTTAGATACGAGAAGGCAGAGAGGAAAATTAATTTCAGATAGCTTTAAGCAAATGTTAGAAAGGTTAACATTCTCAGACTTCCAAATATCTTTTGGGCAGCTGACATTTTAAAATACTAAGCTTTTTCCTTTAGCTGAATTACTGTGCTGGGCAGAAAGCAATAGATGTGTGAAATGAAATATGCCATTCAAATATAGAAAAGAAAGGAAAAACTGCTTGTAACTATTACGGAGAATAAAAGGTAAAATTGAAAGCTTCTGCTACAAGCTGAGTGTTCTGTTTGAAGCATTTCACATGGACTTGATATATTTTATGTATGAAAAATGCTTGGAAACTTTTTTCTCTCACCAAAATATCTTCAAGAGTAATTTATTTTCAGATGAGGAAATTGCCAATTCAAATGAGAGAAAGATGTGGTTTAAAATTCCACAAAACCACACTGCAAGCCGAACCTGAACAGCAGGCAGTGTAACTAACAGGACTAACATGTCTGAGTACCACTTTGAATTTAAAAGGATGACAATCTGTTAATTTTTTTTTTTTTACTTTAAAACTGATATACCTGTAGCATGCATGTCTATAGTGTGGAGACTGAGTATGCATGACCAACACCCATATGTGCACATATAAGATGCATATGAAAAAAGAAAAGAATATATTTCTGACTACAGTACAGATACATGTCAATCATTTACCTCGTTAAATGTGATAAAGAATTTCCTAGCAGCACTGCATCAAAACGTTTAAAAGTAATTCATTTGTACTCTATGTACCATGAGTCCAATATACTTCTGTAGCAGAAAACAGGTTTTGCCTAGAGAAACACAAATATCCAAGCACTGTTGGCTTCAGTACCATGAATATTCTTGCAGCCTCTTAAGAGACTGAAGCCTGTGCAGTGAAACTATATCTACCAATGCTTCTAATTACTTCTGGACCTCATAGCCCTCTTCATTCACCTTTATAAAAGGAATAGATTTCACTCAGCAATGGGACATTGCAATGATTTTGACTAGCTTCATGCACCAGGAAGGGAGGGAGTTAGTAGCATTGAAACCAAAGGAACTACTGCTATAGAAAACTGAGGATATTGCAGGGAAGATCTGGTGATGAAAGTCTGCTACATTATGACAAGCAGGGGATGTGGATGCAGGGAGAACCTGACAGTACTGTTACTGGATAGTGAAGTGCCAGAAAACAGTGGAATTGCAGTGGGGTTGTTGTAAGGATAGGGTGGAGGTGAGATTTTTATTTCAATGCAAATAAGCAGAGGGAACATGTGGGAAGGTGTTTGCCATAGACATAAGTCCAAGGCATAGCCACAACCATATTTTTTTTTTTTGGCTAGTGGAACAATTCAGAAGTCTTTGATTCATGAAATAGTGACAACAATGACAACAGCCATATCAAGAGCTGCAACATTTCCATCATTAAGATATTGCCTTCTGTAAAAAAATTAAAGATGAGTATCTCTCCTATATTCATGACTTTAGCTGTAATATACATGTCAAATCTAAGAACCATAAGCAGTTCAGACAGACTATAAGATAACTTGACCGGGTGTGATTAGTCCTTGTTTTAAACATCACTGCCTAAAAACATACATGCAGACCTTGCAGCAAGAACCCATATCAAGTATCTTCTCAGCCATAACTACTAGGTTACCAAAATCACCTTTTCATGTTTACTCATCTTATTCCAAATTACTTGCTGATCAGTAAAAGCATTCCAAGAGGAGAATGAAGAGCACTGTACACATAAGATGTGGTGTCACAGTCAAGAGTGGGTGGACACTTTGATTACTTATCTGAAATAATGGTTTTGATTCCTGGTGATGGAATCCACTGTTGTTACTTAAACTCTGGAAAAAAAAAATGGTGGGATTTCACACTTCTGTTTTCCCTGCAAATCTCCTCTATGAGCTCTGCCCTCTGACAGTGGACATCTCCACACAGTGTCTAAGAGAACTAATAATTATTGTGAGTTCTGTAAAGAGCCATTACCCGACTCAGCATTGGTTCTGCTGGAGGCATAGAGACCTTTGATTTGGCCCTATGTGTCTTTTCCATAACTCCATTTATAGTACGTTCAGAGGAAACCTGTAAGAAGAATGTTTTCTATAAATTCACAAGTGCTTTCAATTACCTTTTTTATAGGAAGCTGTTCAGATTGTTAAGGTTATGAGACAAGAGATGAATTTGTTCCTTCCACATGATATATATATATAAAAATGAAAGATAAATCATGGTGCCTACAGATATAACTGCAATACAATTAACAGTTGTCAAGACTTAATCTTCATCAGTTTATACATCTCTTCTTTTTCTGGCTGACGTGATTCAGTGTTTGTATGTTGACTTTGAGATTGAATAATCCAGGTTTTGGCTCTGACTTGACTGTACATCAGCTGGCATTTGTTCTTCACACTTTCTTCTCAAGAGCACTAACTGAAAGGAGAAGGTTTGATCTATGCATTAATTTAAAAATGCTTGTATTTCTAACAAAAGCTGGAGAATACTGTCTGTATAATAACTGAGAAATATTTTAAACCCTGTATCTTAGCTATTTAAGTACATAATTTATAAACTTAAAATTAAATATTTTGTTGAATTATGCTCTAAGTATAACTGAAATATGTCCAGTTCTTGGGAGCAGCAGCGTTAAAGTGACACCAGGGTAAACTTAGAAATCGATGGCTAACTGAACAACATAGATCAGTGAAAACAATGTATATGTAACATTGAAGCAGAGTTGTGTGACAAAAACCTCTGTGGCTGTTGTTGGAAATTGAAAAGGAGAAGTCATTCTTCAAAATATGTTGGTCCTGTAGCAAATGTAGACTCTTTAATAACCTACTGGAGCTGAAATATGCCATGGTAAAATATGACAATAGTGGAAATTACTATTAGTTAATCTACTCTTCAGAAAAAATATCCAAGGTGCACTTTCAACATCAGAACACTTTCTCATTCTGTACTGGAATAACACCAAATCCTTTCATGGGATTTGTTTTTAGTGGCACAGCATTGAGAGTTTGACTTGCAACCAGTTATCCTAATTACTAGGTGGAACTAGGTTGAAAGTCAGCTGTTCACCTTCCTGTCTGTGGTCTGCTCATCTCAGTGAAGTCTGGAACCTCAGCCTATATTCTGCCTAAACACCATAGTTATCAGCTTGTTGATTATCATAATTTTGATTTTTAAGTTCCACAGTGAAACCTGTATAATTTACAACAAATTCTTCATTTGCTTGCCTTGTTTAAAATGAAGAAGAGTTGCCTGTCAGGTGTCTACTGTCGTCCTTTTCTTTTTTGGCTCAGCTGCTTATGGTTATAATTTCAGTTCTGGTCTCAGTTGTTGTTCAAATAGGGTATGCTGTGGAAATCTATTTTTTTCCATTTTGGGAAATCAGTTTTATATAGGATGGTGGAGACATGAGGCAATCAAACCCCATTTCTGATAAAACAGTGCTGCTGTATAATGAATAATTTGTACTTTCACACTTTTGCTTTTCATCAAAAATTGTTCTGATGTTTGCCAGGCATGGTGTGAATGGTGTTAGTCATATAACATTAGGGTGCCTGGAGTATCTTGACTTCACAAAACCTTCGAACTGCCACAAAGTTTATATGTCTGGAATGTTCTCTGTATGTGTGTGAGTATAATTTATTTGTAAAGGAAAAGATGAAAGACATTAATCATCTGAGTGGGAGTGTTACCCTTTTTGCTTTAGAACATAGAATATTTTTTGACTTGAATGGCATTTAGTACAGCAAATCAACAATTTACAAGAAAAATTGTATTTGGTCTAATTGCTGCTTAGGGATAGGACAGAGACCCTACGAATCCTGGTATTCTTATAATATTGTGACTTCATTTGACACAGTCTGCAGCTCCATGCTTTTTAAGTTATTACAGAAAGACATTTTTATGTGTTCTAATGTATTGTTGACTAAATGTGATTGGAAAGTCTATTTCAACCCTCAGCAAAGAAAATATAGTAGTTCCTGGCCTAAGGCTATAAGCAAATATCTCCTATAATATTTTTGTATGATTATCCTTTGTATTAAAAAAAAAAAACACTTCAGAGTTCTGTAAGCACAGAAAATAATTTCTGTCATTTAGTTTAGAGTTCAGTTAGTAACTGACACACTTCTCTGTTTTGGTATAGGCATTTTCTAGCATTCTTTTAGGTTACTGACCTAGGTAGTACCATGTTTTTAATTTTGTCAGTGAGCTTGCCCACACGTTGACCCCAGGCTTGTTTGTTTAGCGATTGTATGCGACAGTAATTCAACTCATTTCCTTTTGGGTATTTGAGCACTACTCAGACTTGATTTTTCTGCCTTATTGACTTCCAGTAGGTGGCATCCATGCCTAATAAAGCTCTATGAGCCTTTTCTTGTCGGAGTGGTTTTATATTTTGTTCAGGAGGAGAGGGTATTTCAGTACTAACCCAGATTACTATTTATAAAAATGAAAATATTTTACCTGAATTAAACTTCTCAACATTTCTAAAATTTCTCTTAGTGCTAGACTCTGGTTTTTTGAATAAAGGAATTTTTTTAAAGAAAACTTCATAATCCTTCTGGGTTTGTAAAATTGGATCTGTGCATTCTCAAAGAATACTGTTGCTTTTGCTTCACAATTTCTAGGTTTTATGCAGATATTAGACACTAAATTTCATGGGGGGGAAAAGGAAACAATCAACAGAGGTAAACATTTGTAATTTCTAAATGGAAATTAGAGTTATGGAAGGAATAAAATGCATTAGTTTATCAGGCTGGCTAAAGCTTCTGATTATTTCTACCCATTTGATTTGATCCATAAGGATGTTTTATCTATACTATAAGCACAATTCTAACACATTACCATTATAGACATGTTATTAGTGCACAGTGCAAACATGTCCTCTGAACACTCCTCTTCCTTCACTTAACTTCTGTGCTGTTAGGTTGCTGTTTCCCTGGCTGATTAGTTGACCATGACCAAACACAAACAAACTTTCCCTTCTGCTTTTTGGAATAACTGTTAGTCACTGATTTCCAAAGATGTCTACAGAAATGTTGGATCCAGTCCCTCTATCATATTTGTCTGGAATTCACTAATGCTTTTAAAAATTATTTAGGGGTGTACTAGCAGACAGGCAATGAAACAATGCAATCTTTTTTCTTCCATTTCTAGCTCCCCTGACTTTGGGGAAAAGTTGAAATATGCAAATACAGTTCCCCCAGAGACATTTACAAACTGTTATTTTCAACATTCTGAATTGGATTAGCCTGATCCAGGCATGATTCTCAGTATCCTGATTGGATTTTGAATTTTTGGGAAACGAGAGGAACATATGGCACCACTGATTTATAAATCTTTTATAAAAGCTAATGATTTGGCTGCTCTACAACCTTCCCAGCCTATTTTTTCCCTGAAATAATATTACAGGAAGTGTATCAATATGATCCCACTGTCTATGTGGAGAAGCTCACCTGAGTTTCAGAGTAGATCCCTTAGGTGATACATGTCTCAGTAATTAACTGTTGCCTTTGTGGAGGTCCTAAATCTTACTCTGAGATTGCCAAGTCTCAGAGATATATAACTGGCTGTCTGGAGATACTAACTTCAGGCTGTAGGATTATGTACCTTCTCACAGATGACTACAGTTGCCAGTGACAAGGATATTGGCAGGAAGTTCAATGGATGGAGAGGGTACCAGTTTGAAGGAGTGGTAGGAAAAATTGTCAGCATGGTATTAAACTCCTACTTGGGAACTGTGAAATGGAGGCATGGTTGGAGTCCTAGTGCAGGAACTGGAGATTGTAGGGTATGAAGGTAATGATTTTCTTCTATATGGGATAAGGAACCAATCTGGGACCCATATGCTCTGTACCTCCCAGTACCAAGAGCTGTGAGCATCACTGTTATCTAGGAAGACTAGTATTTACTGTGTGTTTAAAATTTAGAGGAAAATGTGGAACTCACATTAAATTAATCTATCAGGCATTGCTTTTATAACTTTTCTCATTACTTCATACTTTAACATCAGAATTTTTAGATATGCTGAAATTTAATGCTTGCAGTTCTCATTTTTGCCAACGAACTAGGATAAGTCAAATAATTGTAAAAGCTGCTAGTCACTTTATAAAAGCTCTTCTGAAGTCAACTATTTCAACTGTTATTCACAGAACAGAAGGCTGTGGTGGTCCAGCCCCGGGTGGGAGCCAGGCACTGTGGAGCCACTTGCTCACGCCACACAGGAGGGAGAAAAGGGAGAAAAATACAAACCCCCAGGGGTGGAGAGAAGGAGAATTTACTGCAACAGCACAGGGGGAACAGCACGCAGCAGCAGTAAGAATGGGGATAGCAATATATAACAGAGGGCACAAGGCCAGAGCTCAGGGCAGGGGCTCCAGGCCCAGCCCAGCCCTGCTGGTTTTATGCTCCAGTATGCATATTCCCATAGACTCTGCTGTGCCTTGTAAATTATGAGCACTTAGGAGATAAATTACTGTTGAATAATGAAAATCCACCCTCAGCTGCATGCAGTCTGAAGTGTAATTAGGACTAGCAGTGGTACTGGTCAGAGACAAGCTAAAATAAGGATGTAAATGGGAAAAAAATTAAATTGGACAGCAGATATCATATTATAAAGCCAAGCTTTCTGCTGCAGTAGCCAGCACAAAAGGCACAGTAATTCCATCTAGTGCCCTTATATGACAGTGATTCCATTTGAAATATCAGTGAAATTGGAAAATGTAAAGTGAATATGATAATGCAGAGAAATTACATTGTTCAAAATAAAAAGATATAAACAGGAGAACCTTGCTGAAAAATACAATGACTTGTAATCTGCCCTTTCCTCCAGCTGGAACAGATTTTGGGTTCCATTTTGTATTTTATATTTTATTCTTATTGTTTTCTTCAAGAGAAGCATTAAGAACCTTTCTTTCATTTAGAAGTGCAGAAGCTGTGATCCTGCTGGGGAAAGGTTCCAGAGCTCAACTCCTTCTCACTTGGAACACTGGTTGATTGATTGCTCTTCAAAGTATCTTTAGAATGGTGTTAGTCTTCTGGTAGTACAGCAGACTAAATCAATTAAAATTCACAGGAGTGCTATCTGTTGCACAAGGCAGTTTTCTGCATAAGCTGAATCATAAGACTAGATCTACTCTTCCATGTCTTTGAAGATACAGGTAATAACATAATTAAAAAAATAAAAAGAAAAAATCTCCTCAGTTTAGTACAGAAAGTTATGGAACTGGTCAGTGGATCATTTCAGATTTCTTAAAATAGACAAAGACTAACATGGTGAACCATGATTATATTAAGATTTTTTTTGAGCTGTACCTTACAGCCTTGAAGAACCTCAAGGAACAATTGTACAGAGACATATTGTCATAAGTTCAGCCTTTTAATCATAGGGATTATTTGAAGTTTAAAATGAGCTGTAATACATGAAAATAATATCCTGATGTATGGTTGCTTGGCAGATCTCTGCACAAAATCCACATAGCATGAAGATTAACTTTGCAATCTGCCAATGAAATATGGAAACTACTCTCTCCTGAAATTGAATATGTATATAGTTTCAAGCAGGACGTCTGGAAAAAGTAGTTAGGTTGTTAAAGTAAATATACGTTTGATGTAATTTCTGAATATACCTTGCTAGAATATTGGCATGTAGAAGGCTACAAACACAAATGTACTCCACTGGAATCAAGTTTGAATATATTCTTATTGTGCACAAACAGCAGCAGTATCACCTGTGCTAAGTTAGAGTCTTGTGTCTAAAAGCAGAATAAAATTAAGTCTATGGCTGTGTTTATATGCTGGAGCTGGCAGAGGCAGGACAGATCTTTGTGACCAGATGGTTCCAAATAAAAAATTTCTTTTCTTGGAAAAGGTTTTCCTTCACCTGTAGCATGATCTCAACATCAGATATCACCCCTTTTCATCTTCAAGGATGGAACCAGTATGGCAGCCATTAATGCCCAAGTCCAAGAATTCAGAAGTGATTCCACATTACATAGTCATGTTATAACCTAAACATCTGCGGACTGTTGAGGAGATAAGATATATATATATATATCTTATTAAAAACAAACAAACAAAAAAACAACCAAACAAAAAACCAACCAAACAAAAAAAAACACCACCAAACCACCATTCTTGTGCTCTTCAGCTTGCTTGCCTGATAAATTATAGATCAAAATTCTCTAATTAGAAAAAAAGTTACAGGATTCAGCTGCCAAGGTAGCACATCATGCCCTTTCTTAAATATGAGTATATGCGACTTGTAAATGTGCTTTAATTTTTGCATATAAGCAAGCATCTGAAAAACCCAGTTGGAATACTCATTCAGTAATTGTAATTTTGTCAGTAGTTCCTGCCAGTGTTTATTCTTGTTAGTTGTTGCTCTGGTTGTTTCTATAGGAGAACATGTCTCAGAACATAATCCCATAAGTAAAACTTCCATTTCACAGGGATTACTTCTCTGTTCTTAGATATTAGAAGTGTGTGCTTTTTATCAATAGTGTAGGGATGAGTGGTAGTCCCTCAGCTTTCCTTGATCCCCCTGAGAAGACCCTCAGCAACATGTTCAAAATGCTACCACCAGATGTCCTGGTCCCCAGAGCCATCCAGGGTTCCTCCTCAGCAAATGGCTGAGCAGGGAATCTGACAAGATGACTCGGGCTCTGCAGTGCTGCCTCCCATGTGTCACTTCTACCTCATCTGATTGCTGCTTTCACAAGGGGGTGTGTGTATCCATTCCCATGTTGAATTCCAGCTGCTCCACCACTGAGGACATCCCCTTAGTGGGCATTCTCTGCACAGCTGGAGATAGAGCTACTGATGTTGCCAAACCTCAGAGGTGTAGTAAGAAACCTTCATGCCTGATATGGCTTTCACAAGGTAGTTTCTCTCTGATTAACTTCTATCTGTTGCTTTTTCCACCTCCCTTTTGGGGAAGAACTAACAGTATCTAATGGTATGTTGCCATATTTGTACCTTTTACATTTATCCATGGCCTCTTTGTTACTTATTCCACTGTTCTCAGCTTGCAGGTAGAGGAGTCAATAGAAAACCATTTTTCTTCCCAGCTGCTGCTGTCCCTATTTTTAGACTAAAAATGAGAAAAAAAACAAACAGCGCAAGTCGTGCCTGATAAAGATAATATTTGTGGTGATTATAGAACTCAGTTTTAATAATAATGGATTTACCTCAAAACTTTTTGTACCCTCTCTCAGCTCATTTAAAATTGTACATAGCACTGTATTTTTAAAGAAGAGAATATTTTCCCAACTCTAATGACTGCACTGGGCATAAATACAATTTGTCCTTTTTTCTTTTGCTCTGGGGGTGAGAGATTTTGTCTTTAAAGGCTGCTGCAGTTCCATTATGGCTGATGTCAACAAGGTCTTTTAATAAAGCAACTTTGTAACTGAGTTTGGTCTTGCAGTTTCCCAGATGGGACTGCTGTGCACGCGTTATTTTTCCTGGTTACATCAATAGTTGCATAATTATAGTGTTTTTAATTTAATGAATAAGATGCTCAGCATCTCAGCAAGACCAGAGAACCATAGAATGGCTGAGGTGGGAAGGAACCCTAGAGATTATTTAATCCAACCTCCCTGCTGTGGACAGGAACACA
Organism: Merops nubicus; assembly: GCF_000691845.1. Taxonomy (NCBI): domain Eukaryota; kingdom Metazoa; phylum Chordata; class Aves; order Coraciiformes; family Meropidae; genus Merops; species Merops nubicus. The sequence continues at coordinate 16,636 of NW_008583331.1, read as the reverse complement.
TCTCAACTAGACTAGGCTGCTCAAGGCCTCACCCAGCCTGGCCTTAGACCATGTTGCTCAAGGTTTCATCCAACCTGGCCTTGAACACCTCTAGGGAGGGGACATCCAAACTTCTCTGGGCAATTTATCCCAGAGTCTTGCCACCCTTGCATTGAAGAACTTCCTAAAATCTAGTCTAAACCTACTCTCCTTCACTTAAAAACTATTTCCCCTTTTCCGATTGCTGGACGCTCTTGTGCAAAGTCCCTCTCCAGCCTTCCTGTAGGTTCCCTGCAGGTATTGGAAGGCAGTTACAAGGTCCCCTGGCATCTTCTCTTCTCTAGGCTGAACAATCGCAGTGCCTTCAGCCTATCCTCGTAGCACAGGTGCTCCAGCCCCTGGATCAACTTTGTTTGCTCTCTTCTGGACTTGTTCTAACAGATCTATGTCCCTCTTATGGTGGGGACACCAGAGCTGGGTGCAGCATTTGAGGTAGGGTCTCGCAAGAGCAGAGTAAAGGGGGAGAATCACCTCTCTTAATCTGCTAGCCATCCCTCTCCTGATGCATCCCAGGATATGGTTGGCCTTCTGGGCTGCATGAACGCACTGCTGGCTCATGTTGAGCTTCTTGTCAATCAGTGTCCCCAGGTCCTTCCTGGCTCATGTTGAGCTTCTCATCAATCAGTGCCCCCAGGTCCTTCTCTTCAGGGCTACTCTAACCAACTCTGTATCCAGGTAGATAATGTCAGTAGCTCTTCCCAAATCTTCTAAAGTTAAGGGTCTCAAGCCAGTTGAGAGCCCCCTTCTTTGATGCCTTTAGGATCTTAAACTGCACCATCTCATGGTCACTACAGCCAAGGTTGGCCATAAGCTTGACATTGCCCACAAACCCCTCCCTGTTGGTGAGGACAAAGTGGAGTGTGGCACCTTTCCTCATTGGTTCCTCTATCGTTTGGAGGAAAAAGTTGTCATCAATGCATTCCAGGAATCTCCTGGATTGCTTATGCCTTGCTGCGTTGTCCCTTCAACTGATATCAGGGTGGTTAAAGTCTCCCATGAGAATCAGGGCTTGGGAATGCTCAGTTATGTGTGGCTTTAGAAAAAAACATGGTCTTTTTAATGTTTTGGATGGATAAAGTGTCCAAAGCAATCTAACTAGCTGCTCTTTCTCCCAGGCTTGGATACTGAAACACCAATCAATGACAGTGAGGTTTCAGGCTATTGAAACTCCTCTATATGGTCTTTCTATCTTTTTTCCTTACCAGCCTAGGTTTTTCATCTAATTGGTCTAATTGCAATTATTACTGTCACATGAAAGTACCCTATTCAGAGAAAGAACAGATTAAATCCCTGCATTCCCCGAAGCTGAGAAAGAATAAAAATGAAGATTTCAGTTGCAACAACTCATATTACTTACACGGTAGTAGTCCCTAGATTTTACTTGTTAATTTCTAACTCTACACCAAAGGCAGTAATTTCAAATCTGCAGTTATGAATTAAGACAAATAATTAATGCATTAGGTTGAAAGGAGGAACAGAAAATTTTCAATAAAATAAGAAAAATTAAAACACTGTGAACTCATCACCAGCTCATTGACCTGATGTGTTGTAGGCTGCATATCAGAAGTATTACAGATAAATTTGAAAATTTTAAAGACTGCTTGAATACATAGTGATGGAGGGAAAATGCTGAAGTATTTTTTTCTCTGAGTTGCAGTTCTTCATTCTGTTTTCCCTGTATTTGTCTTATAAACTGTTATGAAGGAATATAAGAAAAAAACAGAAAAAGAGAAAAATTTAAACCTACTTCTATGTATATGGACTTTTAATGTTCATGTGTTTGGAGGAGTTTATGGTTTTAGAGCATTACTCTGATTAAAGTGAGTTAATTTTGAGAAGGAAAGCTTAATGTGGTACTTCATGATGGTCCAAAAACTGATGTCAGGTTAAGTTTTCTTTTAAATTCCTTATTGAAATGCAGAATTTGAGCCAGATTCAATTTTTTTTGTTATGTCATAATCTTTTGGACTTTTCAATGTTTACATACCCCATATGGGAAATCATTAATTAGGATTTTGCTTGCATTCCTGTACTTGATCATGCTAAATGAAACTCTGTTCAAAGTACATGTTCATTTTACCTAGGAAGGAACCTGTTATACCATAACTTCTAATACAAATTGAGAAACGCTTTTCTTTTCCTGTAGTCTAAAAATCAGTAATTATTGCAAGCTAAAAGTTAAATTTATTTATTAAGCTAATTTACAGACTTCTCATTAGTGAAGTCCATTACAGGTGCCATGCATAAAACAATCCAGTCTTTTTGCCCAGATCCAGTAGCACAGCTGGTGACACAGAAAATATCCCTCTTTATACTCATCTGGCAGTGAAGTAAATCAGATAAACTGTTCATGAATCAATTCTTTCAAACTGGAATAATTTAAAGCATGGCATGACTCTAAAAGTAGCATTTTAAAATGTCAGTAGAGACCAGTTTGTGTATTTAATCAGAAAATAAGAAGGAAAGAAATTCAGAATAGATTATGTTCCCTAGCATGGTTCTGCACACAGCTTATTTCAGTGCTTAAATAATGTCACTTTCATATCTCTTTTATTTGATTTTCATATCTTGTTAGGCTCTTTACTATTTCTTGAATCGTTAAGAAAAACTATAAGATTATTATTTATTAAAACCTTAACTATTTTTCTTGACCTAATTACATTAGGAAATTTACAGAATCTGTTAGCTCACTTTTAATAGTTTCTTTACCTTATATGCTATAGAAGAATGGACTATTGTCATAATGTGCAAACATGGTCTTATTAATAACTTTCTAAATTACTGTTCTACTTTCTTAGAAAAAAATTAATGATTAAATGGGTATGCTTCTCCCATATCTTGCATGCAAACAGTTTTTATTCCTCAGTTTTTTCAATGGCTGTAATCTGTGTAGTTAAACTCCAGGAATAATAACAACTTACACTTTGTGAGATCAGGTTCAAATTGTTTAGGCTATTCACTACTTTAACTGATTGTTCAGTGGGATCAAAGGTTCACCATAATTATTTCATCCTGAAAACATTTGAATTATCTCATTGATTTTTATTGAAATATTCAAAAAGCTAAGCATGTTGGTAGGTGTTTTGCTATAGTAGGGTGCATTCAGCCTCTTTAAAATCAAGTCCTTTTAGAAGAGCTACTAAGTGGCTCTTTTTTTTCTGGATATGTTCCCTTTTCTGCCTCGAAAGAGAGTGGGATTTGCCTTTCAGTTGTGTTGTCACTACAGTAAAAATATCACAGTAGAGAATTTCCTTCTTTGAGGACTCAAGGTGTAACTATGATTTCTGTGCTAAGTTCTGCATGAGCTACTGGTACTTCTACTTAATTGCTGTATGGCCCAAGTTACATTATGAATGAAAGCTCATAGCACAAATTCATTTTAATACAAACGTTTTACCTCATATATTATGTCACTGTGTAGTTGCTGTCAAAATTAGGTTATATGTCTTTTTCATGAAGAGCTATTATGCAGAAATACTTTTAGTTTTAGGTGACTGTTCCTTATCTCAATGTATATGGATTCTTGGTACTACTCAGAACTGTGGTTGTCTTTCTATAACTGAGGGCCTCATTATGCATCATTAGAGACAACAGAAGCTTTGTTGTGGAATCTAGAATATCATTCATTTGGGAAAAGACAGGTGTTTGGGTTTACTTTTTTTTCCATCAGTGTTACTGCTGGTCTTAGTGATAACTACTACTCTAATGTTACTGCCAAGATATTTGTTAGGGGAAATATTTTCGTTTATAAATCACATTCATATTTTTTAAAAAGCATGACCATATTTTCTGTCTTGCATGTCAGGTACTGCCACCCAGAAGTAGATCTGTTTGAAGAGTCTACTTGAACTTAGAGCAGTACTTTATTATAAATGGTAGCAACATGTTCTGTCCACATTTTTAATATTACTGTCAGTATCAGGTTATCCTCTACCTTTAAAATGTCTTTGATCAGACCCTACAAGCACCACTAGAAGTGAATATAAGACTTACACTGCAAAGATTTTGGTTTTACACTGAGAAGTTTTTTTTTTTCTGTTAGTTGCTCTATGTGATGTGTATGTGAAGGTGGTGATCAACAGCAAAAGATGCCAAAATCAGGGTTTGGGTATTTCCACTCATATCTCTAGTTTTTAATCTGGTTGAAGCACATTTGTATGGTACTTAGGAAGGGTAAAGGTTGAGGTATCAGCTGAGTGTGCTTGGCTTTGCAATCAAATGACTGAATCATCCAGAAGAAGGAGCCTACAGAAAATAGTGTGAGAACCTTCAGAACTCCCAATATAGGGGAAGGCAGGAATTGTGAATTCCTGATTATCATGTGATGACAATTATTTCTAGAGGGAAGAATGAATACTTGTAGGAATTATTATTTTTGTCATTTTTTTTTAATCATGTTAAATCATGACGTGTCAAAAAATATTTTTTGTATGACTAGTCAGAAATTTTTTAGAATAATACCACTTAATCTGACTCTGTTTAAAAAATTCAGAATTAACCTTTATTCCATTACTTTTTCTGGCCTTTAATTCAGACTTTTTGTGTAATATAGGTGTCCAAAGAGATAAATGAATAATGTTTTCTTTAAAACATTTCTGCTAATTAATGTAGTTGTGACTGCTGTACAGTAATGAGATTTATTGCCTTTTTAAACCTAGGCTTAAAAACTGGAGATAGACAAGTTAATATGAGGAAAAATGTGAAGGATTCAAATAATGGGATTTCTCAGATCTGATATTTTCAGTTTTCTCAAGAAATATTGTCACCAGTGTGAATTATTCCTGGAATTCACAAATGTTATGGTTATACATCTAAAGGCATATTGCTGAAAGACAACAGCCTCTGGTCTAATCTGTCTTCATCCCTCCCACTCAGTTCTGTTTCTTAATCCAAATGCTCACAAGCTGTTTCAAACAGAAATGTTCTTACTGAGTTGCTTCTATGCAAATATTTGCTTTGTATTTGTGTCCCTGGGTGCTTATAATTCAAATGTCTGAAGCTCAGTAAGGTGCCTTGTACACAGTGGTGTCTGTGTCATTAGATGCTGTATGCATTTGGAGACGAACAGTGTCCCCAGGCTGGGAACCTGATCCCTATATCCCCAGGCTGGGAACCAGAATGTGATGCTACTCAGAAATAGGCTTGTGGCACTGATAACTTAAAAAAATATTAAAATATATGGAAGATTGCACCATCTTTATTCTAGCCATAATCAAAGCAGTTTCTCTGCCTTTCAAAGTTCTTCTCAAAGTGTGTTTTTTTTTTTTTTTCCTTTATCATGAACTAATATAATATTATAATATAGTATAATATTAATCTTATGTGTAGGATTTTCTGTTCTGTTATTTTCCCCCAAATGGTTAAGAACAGCAGAAAAGTCCTTTCCACTTAGACCAGTGGTCCACTGAGTCCAGTACTCTATCTCCTACAGTAGCAAAAGGAGATGTTATTTAGGGAGAGCACAAGAGGTCATCATCTGAGCTCCATTTCTGTTATGCTCTGCCAGCTTCTACAGTAGTTGTCTTAGAATTGTTAGAAGATACATTCCTGCCTCTCCCTTTTGATACGGGCATGTTGTCCACTTCAGATCACCCATGAATTTATTGAATTCCTCTATGAAACTTCTTCTTTTGTTCGCCTTTGCAATCTCCTATGGCAAAAAGTTTCACAAATTAGCTTCCTACTCTACACAAAGTACTTTCTCTTATCTGGCTTAAATTATCTATTATTGCTTCCTTCAGCTGCATTCTTCTGCAACTTTAATGTTGAAGAATTTGTTGAGTGACATCTTTGCAGTCAGTATGCCCATTGTCCTTACGCTTCTGTCACCTTAATGCGTCTCAATCACACCTCTGCTCACCTGCACTGTTTGCAAATTGTACAGTACCAGCATATTCAAACTGTCCCTTGGTGGGGCAGTCACTCCATCCTTTTTATCCCCTATTTGCCTTAACTGTACCTTCATCTGTCACTTTTTTCTTTTTTATAGAGATATGGAGACTAGAACTGCACACATGCAAGATGCCAGAGAGCCAAAATTTAACATGGCAACAAAACGGCACCTTGATCTCAAGACCTTTTCTGTTGGTACTTGAAATATTGTCAGAATTTTACTGACTTTTTTGAGATGGCAAATTTTCAAGAATTGTTAAATAAAGTTGAGAGTCCTCTTCTTGAATTGTAAGTTCTAACCATCATGATTTTTCTCCAGTGACATTATTTTCTTTCACCTACATTGAATGATATCTACTTTTCGCTCAGTTTTGTAAGTCTTTCTGCAGTGCCTTGTCATTGACACTGCATTTGAATGCCAGAAAGAGGTTAATATTATGTAAAGAACTGAAAATTAAGTAGCTGTTCTAATATTTTTTCTAGGAATAGACAGAATGGAAAAAAAAAAAAAATTGCCATTTTTCTGCAGTAAGATGATATCTGCAAAGTCATATGTTTTGATGAAGAAATATGATACTGAAAGATGTAAATGCTGAGTGCTGTTGAGTTTTACATGCTGGCAAATCTCAGATACATGATTCTAGCTTTGTATTTCAGGCTTGAGTACACATACCCAAGACATTTTCATTGCACTTAGAGTTTGAAATCTGAAAGGATCATATTCTTTAGCAGTTTTCACAAGAATTATTGTAGCTAGGATTCTGATTATATCTTCCTTCAGAAATCCTTTCTAAAGAGCATTTTCCTTAGGTACTTCGTGTTATGCCTGCTGGGTACAATAAAAGATAAGGCGAATTTGATGTCATAAGTAAATCCTAACAGGATGTACAGTCATTTCATGTCGGTTTTCCTAAGAATGGATAGTAGGTGTGTTCCTCACACAGACCGTTCATGATCTGTTGGAACTGAGAGGTCTAAAGATATTGTTTCTTATTAAAAACCCCATACACCACAATATGTCATGCATATACCATCTAAGAGTGTGCTGCCTAATGAAGATGAAACCCTGTTCATTTCACATATTGGCCTATCAATTGTACGCAACTGTCTACTGCAGTCTGTTGACTGATTAAGAAGACTCTGTCAGGACTGCTAAACATAACAGATACATGTAAAAGCCATTTGCATGAATGTATTTTTTACATATGTAAAAGTCTTCCTAAAATACATAGTCAAATCACTATGGAAGCACTCTAGGGAGTGGTTTTTCACCTAAGTCTGGGGACCTTCGGCAATATCTCAGCAGGCTCTTCACCATCAGGCTCCATCACATACTACAACCAGGAAGTCACCACATGTATTTGCTCTTTAATGCATAAAACCCACAGATCTTACAGGCTCGCACAAGTCCCTCTTGTTGTTCTGGACACTGAAGTTAAAAAAACCTCCTATGAAATAGTTTTATATGTTATGGTCAGAGCTTGCTTAAAGCAATATGAAGCTCAGTGGAGGGATTGGTTCTTGGTCCTAGTTTATTTATCAGTGCCAAGATCATAGACATATCTCTTTTTCAGATAATTTTTCAGTTTCTTTTCCATGGGAAATTCCTTCTCTGTTTACCTTTTCACATATCCTGTGGGAAGACAGGCGTCAGAGTAAAATTGTGTGAAGATGTCTTCTTAGTGTTTTTAGTCATAGTACAGTAGGGTAGGAAGGGGAAGAGTTGCAGCTACAATGCTGTCAAGGCCAGTTATCTCACGTGAGCTGCCCACTGACTACTGCACTGTCTGTGTCACATGGTTCCCACAACCAGGTCAGTTCACAATGGGCCAAGAAAGTAATTCTGCCTGCTTTGACAAAGGGCTGGTGTCCTCTACTCACGCCTCTGGCTTTATACAACCACATTAAGTGGGGATTCTGAAAGTGTGGATAAACCAGGATGTAGGAAAAGCAGCAGTGATTGAGGTTAAGTTAAAGATTTGTATCTGCATTAAAGCAAGATGTTAATTGTCAGTTTGCCACAGCATTTATTCAGAATGTGTCTGAGTGATTAGATAGTTATTTTGGTCATCAATACTTGTGCACATCATGAAAGTTTTTGGTTACTTACAGTGGGTTTCTTTTTTTTTTTTTGTCCTCCCTCTCCTCTTGAGCACTGGCAGACATGTAGAAAATGTCCTTAATATCTTGGAAGACAGTTCAGAATATGTAAAAGTCTGGAACAGTAACCATAGAGCCTGCTTTTATATTTTAAATGTTTGCCTCTCTCTCTGTACTCAGGAGGCAAATTGCCATTGGAACATATGTTTCTCCTCAAAATGTTTTTTTCAGTAGTAACATCACCAGTGGTCCATACTTTTTCTTAACTGAAGCAGATGGTTTAAAGGTCCTGGCATTAGCTGCACTGATTAAAATTAATAAATAAATACATTCTACTCTGCTGATTTCTTTGGCTTCATGCCTATAGGCAATAATGGCTGATTAGAAAGTCTTTCACTGAGGAAAAATATGAATCATGAATTCCAAACTGAGTTCTGCTGTGGCTCACTTAGAGCTCAAACAATGAAAGTGAAAAAGTTTATTTGAAAGTGAAAAAGAAAATATCAGCTTTCACTGGTAATTCCTTGTGTTTTGCATAAACGAGTTTTGCATATCTCAATT
>NW_008583331.1:0-8013 GCF_000691845.1 Merops nubicus | reverse complement strand
TCTTTCCCAAGGAGGCTGCTGCACATTTTTCATGTAACTTATGTTTGTCTGTGATTCCTCTCCCATTTATACATTCTTATTTCTGACAATTCAATTCTAGTCTGAGTTCTGCATACTAAACGATTGTTTTTGCAGAGGAGAGATGTAAAGCGATTGCACTCGTCTACTTAAAACTTTCACTGTGTCAGGCTACTCCTATTTCACACTTTTTGAGTTTAGTTTACAAGCCTCTATAGTCAGAATCTTTTGATAGATTTCAACAAGCTTTATACCAGGCCTTTAGCTTTTAATTTTTTAGGAATAGATCCTCAGTCAGACTAAGAATTGCAATAGTGTCAACATCTACAGTACATTTACTACTCAATTTTACCAAATCCCTTTTTCTATGAATTTGAGGTTTGATACTTTGAGCAATTTAATCCTGGCTATCAACAGCTATGTGATAATTACTGACCATCTTAGTCATATGTTTGTCAGTATTCTTTTTGTAGTACAGGATTCATGTTGATATATGACATATCACCCTGCTAGACTGGATGGCTGTATCCATGCTAGGAAATTGCAGAGGGGCAACTTAGGCACTCAGATGAGATCAGCTACAGTGTTTAAATGTTAATATGCTCTTTAGAAGTTATGGCTTTTGCCAGCTAATACAGTCTGGAGGATAATGTAAAAAAAAGCAGCATTATGGGGAGGAGAGGATGATTATGGCTGAGAGCTGAGCAATAGCTGCAGCTTGTTTATTAAATGCTACAGATGTCCTTGCATGGAATCTTCAGAATACAAGTAAATTACACAAGTAAATCCTCACAAGACACTGACTTGGGAGAAATTTCCTAAACCCAGAAGTGAATAAATATCAAAACAACACATGCTTTCCAGTCTTCCAAATATTTTTTGTTACATCACAGAAGTTATTCACATTTTATTGGTTTCAGCAAAATCCATTTCATAGATTCTATAGCAGCTTTTGAAAGTGTTCTGTTTATTATCTGTTCTAGCATAAAAATGAGTCCTCAGAGTGTAGGCTATTAAATATACCATTGATAAAGCTAAAATTCACCTTTGTCAATATGTGGTGAGTTTTCTATTTAGAATAACAAACAGTATAATTGCTAAGTGTCAGTGATCAAATACTAACTTTTCATAGAATTCTATACATGCTTGCACTGTCTATACTTTCTACTTTTGTCTCATACAAAAATATGATAATTCACTTTCACGCCCTGCATTCGAAGCAAAGAAAATAAAGTGGCTCTGAATTTGGCTGCAGTCTTTAATGATTTCCCATGATTTTCTGAAAGAGTAAGACTAGTCCTGTAATTACTGGTTTTGTAGAATCTATCAGTATGCTGATTGTTTTGCAGAAAGACTTTGAAGTGAGTCTGAGTCACTTTCAAGAAAAATGAGATTATGATATAATGCTCAAATGTGAAGTTAAAAATCTTTGGTAAAATCTCAGAATTATTTGATGTTAATGTATTTAATTTGTGTGGGTTTTTTTTGTTTTGTTTTGTTTTTTTATTGATGAACTATGAAACTGCCTGGCAGTAATGCAGGCTGCTGTTTTGTCTTCTGTTTTGTTTGCCAAGAGTTTATTCTGTTGTTAAGCCAGACTCCTGGAATAAACACAGTATCTCACAGGGGTATTTGCAAGGGTTAAGCCAAGATTTTCTGTATGTTTTGTTCAAGCAGCATGTCACACTGGTATGTTTGGCTTTTTTTTTTTTTTATAATCCTCATGTTGCAGGAATTAAAATCTGACTAGCATGATAGTGATTCACCACAGAGATATTACCAGGGCAAACTGATGTTATATTAGGGATAGATAATCACCTGGAGATAACAGAATAAAATTAAAGCATATGTTCTCTCAGATTTTGGGCTGTATTTGCCCTTGAAGTAGTATTGTCACCATTGAAAGAAATATTCTGCTGGTGCATTTGACTACTACTTACATTTTTTTTTTCCTCTCTGCTTAATATTTTCTTCAGCTTTGTTTTGAATCATGAGGATTACAATTCAGAGTTAATATGCTAGACCCATTTCTGTTAATCCGCTCATGTCTGAGAATATTTTGCTGTCCTTATCTATGAAAGGTGGCTCTGATGTCACTCTGAAACTCTGAGGATGTTGGTAATAGTCCTTTCTCTATGTCTTGCACTTGAAACTAAATGTATGTAATTTCTGTGTCTTTCCCACAATTGTCCACATCTACTGCAGACTCTGAAGATATTAGTGCTCTTTTTCTACTGCTTCTAGACCACTCTCTAGCAAACATTCAATGAAGCAGCCAAACAAACTGCTGTGTACTCTGTTAATATCAGCATTTACAATGTAATTAAGATAAAGAGTTTGAAAGCGAATGTCTTATAGTTTTATGTGTAATTAGTTTCTGCTGATTATCACAAAACACCTAAAACTGTAATAGCTAAACAGAATAATTAGAATCATAAAATGAGGCCCCAGTGTCTAAACTACATAGGTAAAATTATGTTCTCCTGGATCATCTGTTGCTCTGAGGTCTTTGGATAGAAAATACGTTTGCTGTAATATTTGGCCTTAATTTCTATACTCCTGACTTGTGTTACATGCAAGTTGTGAATAAAAATTATCTGATAAAAGAGAATAAGCTAGTGACTGAGTTAAATAATAGAAGTAGTAATAGTGTGAAAGCAGATGTTTTTTATTATGCCAGAATAAATTATATCTGAAAATCTAGTGGGCTACTGCAAGCTGCATTTTTTGCCACATTTTTGATTACTCTGTTGGAGCTGAGTATTTGAAACTGCTCCAACTGAGCAATTTTTTTTTGTGAACTTTACCACGTGTATCCTCATCATCTTCTGTGATGACAAATTGGAGGGTAAAGACTTTTTTTTTAAACAAAGAAAAAGATAGACAAACAAATATTAATTCCTTCCAAACTGTACCTGGTTTTGGGAGAGAGGAAAGATTTGGATAACTGCTTTACCACATTGTTCTCCTCCCTCTCTTGCTTTTTTCCTCCTCCAGTCAGTATTAAAAACCCACCTTCTACCAACATGGATGACTCTTGTAAAAATATGCACATATCTATTTCATGACTACTTATGTTGTTATTGCAATTAAGCGTAATGGTGGTGCTATTTTAAGGCTTTTAAAAGTGCATCTACATTGTTCTTTAAATTTGTATCCAGAGTCTAATTGATTGTCACCACTGATGTGCAGAGGAGTCTCAGAACACACAAACTTGATTTCTCTTAGAAGAAATTTAACTGGAAGATGCACTCCTGGAGCAAATCTAACAAAATGCAGCCACAGGGTGAAATCTAGTCCAAGGGACTACACTGGAGTTGCTCAAAAGTAGAAAATTAAATGTGTGAAGAGTGAGGAGTAGGTCATCAGCACCTACTGCTTTGTTGTTCAGGTCTGTTTCTGTTCATTCACAGAACTTGCTAATGTACACGGAGCTTTACAGCAGAAATTACAGTCAAAGCTGGAGACCTCAGGCTCAAATACAGGGTTGAATTACTATGTGCCAACTGAACCACTTACTGTATGCAGCGATTATCAGCATACACACTCTTAATCCTTGACAAGAGTGAGATAATATGTTAGTATAGCCTGTAGTGATAGAAAGCTAACCTAATTAAAGTAATATTATATCATCTAAAATGATTCACATAGACACTTACCTCGGATTTGCTGATACTTAGGGTGGGATTCATCTCAATTCAGCATATTGCAATTGTTGGGAGATGGAGGCCTTAATTACAGCAGCAGTTACCATTTAGGAGAAACAGATGCAATCTCTTCATTTGCTGCAGCTCATGGTATTGCTACTGCTGTCATGTTTGTAGTGGGGATACAAATCTAAAACATTCAAGTATTATCACTTTGCTGATCTGAATATGATAATTGCTCACAGTTTGTTGTGTTATGGATTTTTTTACTCTATTATTGTCTGTTATACTAAAGATACACTTCAAGAAGCTGTTTTTTTAATCTATGTCCTTATGTAACAGGAAATGAGCTGACATTAACTTTACATAAGTTTTGTTTATTTTTAATCTGTTGAAGCACTTAATGTGAAAGATGTTTATGGACACATTAAAGAGGTCTTGTGTTACTGTTGAAAGCTGGGGAGGTAGACTGTAGTTTTCAAATCTAAAAAAAATGTTTAGGAAGAGTTCTGAACACATAAGGCTGACGGGACAACACTCTGGTTCTATGTACTCTAACAAAATGAACGTGCTTGAGTTTGTTCTCCAGTGCTAAGGCTGTCATGGAACAGCTTGGTTGCATACAGATACTCTTACTCTTCCCAAAATAGTGAGGCTACACCTGAACTGACAACTAGGATTTCTTTTCTGAGTGCATTAACTTCAGAATGAAGCCCTGGGTTGATTCTGCCTTTTACCAAAGAGGATACTTGATGGTTGTCGTGAGCCAAAACCATTCCAGCAATTACACTACAAAGACAATTGTGTTCTATTGCCCAAGATTGTTTCCTGGGATGCTAAAGATGCATGCTATAGATGAGTACTAACATGGATGTAACCTTAGTGTCCCATTATTTGCTTCTAGTAGGCACAGGACAGTTAGGCCACTAGGACTCTGTTTTTCAACCAGTATCTTTCACAGCTTATGACAAAGTATTGTCAACATTTATTAAATTCATTCTGTGGTGATGATGCGCTTTGAATTATTTTTTAATTTACTGTTACCATTTTTACATATTTGTTTTGCATTTATTATTTATTATCTTTTTCCAATAAATGAGACATTCATAAAGAGCAAATATGAAAGATGTTATGTAATTTAAAATGGAATAAATATATAGAGGGGGGGAAAATAAAACAACCAACATAGTATTTTGTCAGGTATGCTCTGTGAAATATATTTTATAGTATATATATTTTATAGATATATAAAAAATATATATGTCCCTAAGCCTGAAAACATGCTGTGCCATCTGTACATTTATAATTTAGAGAGTCTTTTCTTTTCAGTACCTTACTAGGAGTAAGGGAAAGTCCTATGTCCCTAAGCCTGAAAACATGCCGTGCCATCTGTACATTTATAATTTATAATTTAGAGAGTCTTTTCTTCTCAGTACCTTACTAAGAGTAAGGGAAAGTCCTATTTTTTTAGGCCTTCTATTGTTTTATAAAAAGTGATTCTGAAATCCCATATTAATGTAACACTATTATGATGTTGCTATTATTTATTTCTCATGTGTTTGTTCCAGAAACATAGTCTGGTCATTCATGTAAGTGGTGGATGAAGTAGAGGTATGATTAAGCAGCATGTTAGTTGGATAGCTGATAAAAAGTTTAGGCTTCTTCTCACTGCAGGCTATCTTTATATGGAGGAATCTTTATTTCTATGTCAGGATCCAAAGCAATTACTTCTTCATGTTTGCATAATCAAAGCAATAATCCAAAGCAGACACAATGCCAAATTACTGTATATTAAATTAATGTGGATGTGCAGTAATATAGACCAGTGTCTGAAGTGAACAACTGTGAGCACTGACGAAACCATAGGTCTAGAAAGCTTGTGCTGAACAACGTGGCTTCACGTTGTAATAGATCCTTTTATAATTAACTAAAGAGTAAAAGCAAAGGAAGAACCTCTGGAGCCCTTGGTAATTATTTTGTTCTTAATTTTCTTGAATTAGAAACTGAGTATGTATTTCAGTCATGGGCAGTGAAGTGAATTTGTACACTTGAGTATATGATCTCTAAATCTTTAAATTGTATCCAGCCAGGGGTTTCTTTGATCACATCAGTAACTATTATTCAATGACGTTTTCCTTGTACATATGCCATTAGGTCTAAAAGAGCTAACTACTTAATACATTGATAACTGCATTTTATTTTTCTCTCTACTGTTAACTTACAATTTAGTCTTGAAACATATGAAATATACTTAGAGAACTATTTACAGTTAATTGATAGTCAAAGCTTTTAGGAACTGGTGTGAGCACACCAGAAGTTTAGGAAACATTTACTTTAAGCTACATCTGTTAAATCCCTGTGTAGGAGGGAAGGGAAGGAATCTACAGTAAACGTTAGCAATCCAACTGTGAGGCAAATTGTCCAATTTGTAGATTGAAGAATAAATGTATAGCTACTGTGCACAGAAGTAGAATACAGAGTAGTCATTCTTGTATATTATTACATCTTCAAAATGGTCTTAATGCATTGTGATGCTTAAAGAATTTGCTTGGGCTGTTTAGGAATCATGTAGCAGAACCTGTGAGTGCATCCTCTCACATATGTTTTCTGGAGACCAGTATAATGCATTTGGGGAGAAGATTGCATTCCTAGAGCAACAAAGGGAAAATGGTCTGCCCTGAAAACAAAGATATAAGTCTTCCTTACTTTGCAACACCTGCCATAAATGTTCCACCTGAAGGATGCCCTCCAGCTATAATTAATACAAAGGAAGGTAAGAAATAAAGGTTACAGAATTCTTCTTCCAAGGGCTGATAGGGCTGGAATCATGATGCTCCAAGCAGGGAAGTAGGGGATCCATTGTAAAAGTCAGGGAGGGCAAAAAAATAGATTTTTAGAAGAAAGTAACACAGATCTTTAGCTTTTGTTCCAACAATGTGCTAATTCTGGAAGTATGCCTGTATTTCCACCAGGAATGTGAAGAGCTAGATATGGATTAGACCTGTCACCATAAACAGTAGTTAGAGATGGAGCTGAATAAGAAGACACAGGTTGTGCAGGTCACATGTAGGGCATGGCCAGACAAGTACACAAATGAGCCTGCTTACAAATCACAGGCCCTTTTTTTCCCCTTTTACTTTTTGTTTTCTCATGATTGTTCCCTCTTTGACACACTTGATCTTTCACTTTCCCCATCTTTGGTTCTTCTCCTAAATATCCCAGATTAAGTCTTGTATTATCCCAAAATGCTCTTCCCTCGCATCCCATAATTCGTCCCACATCTTCTAGGAATTAACCCCATCAGTCTGTGAACTGATCCATGGAGACCATCCTGCACTGAGACAGGATGGCAGGTGTCCCCTCAGCCTTTGGAAGTGCTGGGACAGGGACTTATCTCTAACTGGCTTATCTGGGTTCCCCTCCAGCCGTTATGTCTGTGTATTGCTTCATGCTGGAGGAGACAAGCATTTAATCACATACTCTAAACAATAGAGTCTTAACATCAGAGAGGAGAAGGTGTTACTCTTTCCTTTTCTTCCCCTCAAATAACATTTTGATTATAAAAGTACTCTCCTGCAAGGTGAGAGATCCTAGTTGAGTTTTTCATGATGAGACTGACTCTCTGTCAAAGCTACAGGATCTTTGAGGAGGAAAAACGATTTTTTTTTTTTTTTTTTCCCCATGAAATCCCTAATAATTAATGTATTACGTGAAAGAAAATGAGTGATATCTGTTCTTGTATTGACAGAATTTTAAGGAAGAGTGAGACATGCAAATACTTGATTTTCTGAGCCACACACTGTACCCTAACACTGTTCTTGTACCAGTAGTCTTTCCTTTTGGGGACATTGTGGGGGTTATTTTTCTCCCAGGCTGGAAGACAACTGTTGGTCATGTCCACTACTGCACTCTACTATACCAGCTCACGTCATGTTGTCGCCAACACTTGGACCCGGGATTGCGGCAACTCAGCCTCTGCCATTGAGGGCCAATGAGACACAAGCTCCAATGTGGAGGATGTTGCAAATGGCGTTTATTGCCTCCTTGCAATTGCTTATATATGATAAGTCCCACCCATCTTATATATGATAAGCCCCACCCACAACGCCCCTCGTGGGCAGTCTAAGCTTTCCGTTACATCGCGAGATCTTCCGACTGCCGGCCCCTAACTAGGGCGGGCTTTGCCTGTTACAGTCTCCCCCTCCCCATGACAAAAGATTAGCAATTTATTTACAGCATAAGCAAGCCATAGAAAAGACAGGATAATAACAAGAGATTCAAAAAGCACAACAAAATCAAAAGCACAGACTTGATTAAGTTTGCCATATCAGCGTAACTTCTTTAAAGT
>NW_008583330.1:12211-37321 GCF_000691845.1 Merops nubicus | reverse complement strand
GGGGTTCGATCCCCGGCCCTTGAGGAGGAGGGTGTCGGAGGATTCCGTAGCGCTTTGTGGGAAGAAGCTCTTTAAAAACGCGTTTGGGATCCTCTGAGGCCGAGGAGCAGGCGGGATCACTGCCGCAGCCCCCCAGATAAATAGGAGGCCCCACATCCCAAGTTGCTTTGTTACCCACCGGCTGGGAATAAACCATAAATTACACCTGCACGGAATAATTTAAGAATAAAAATCGTATTTTCTACAATGACACATAAGAAATGGGATTATGAGAGCACAGGCTTTGTGGCAGAATGACCTTGGTTCACTGGGACATGCTGGTGGCCCAGATGGCCCCTAGAACAAGAGGGGGACCCCAGAGCCACCAGAGTGTCTCCAGACTGTCAGCACGTGGAAAACAAAACCAGACTAAACACTCTTGCTCTGTTTTCATCTGTTTATGAAGTGAACAGACCTTAAGGATGGTAGAAATTCTGAAATTCCTGGTGGGTCTGAGCTCTTGCTTTCATGGAATTGTTTAGGTTAGGAAAGAATTTTAAGATCATTGTGCATTAGACTGTTT
Source organism: Merops nubicus (assembly GCF_000691845.1). Taxonomy (NCBI): domain Eukaryota; kingdom Metazoa; phylum Chordata; class Aves; order Coraciiformes; family Meropidae; genus Merops; species Merops nubicus. Next base: position 36,759 of record NW_008583330.1, on the reverse strand, counting down.
GTTGTCCCAGTGCAAAAGCACAAAACAGGGAAAGCTACAAAATTCTTCCTTTCTGGAGCTGTCAGAATTTTAGATTACACTTAGGCCTTATCAAGTACACAGAATTCATTCTGTAGGAAGTGGTTTTGTTGGAACCCAGTGGCCCTTTTTATAGCTTGGAAAAGGGAATATGAGAAGTAAGACCTGACAGTAGAGGAAGAACTTTGGTGGGTTTTTTAGTAATTCTAAATTCAGAGCAGTTCCCAGGAAGAAGCTGTTTAGATCTTGGTGGTTTTGCTGTTTCAAGTTGCTAGCACAGCCTTGCTTTTTAGGGAGCTGTCTTGAGCAGTTTGATGTGCATACCAAGATGTATCAACAGCCCCAGACCCTTTTCTGGGTTTGTTTTGGGTTGTTTCTGAGATCTTACATAGGAGCCTGACAAAGCACAGGGCTGTCCCCAGGGACAGGCTCTTTCCTTCTCAATAAACCACATTTTGAAACAAGAGCAGCAGTACAAAGGCTGCAGTCAGTGTCTCCTCTGTCAAGGCAGCTGGATTGATACTGAATTATTAAGGATTCCTTACCAAAGAATATTATTATTATTGGCTGTTGCTTATTTTTGAGGAAGCAAATTAGAAGGAATCATTCAAGGTTCCTGTAGGTTTCCTTGGATTACTTTTCCATAGCAAAATTAGACAAGTAAAAAAAATGAAGGTGAGCAAAAGGCTTCATAGAAATGCTATTTAATCAGAGCAAGTCTTAAAAATTAACTTCAGAATTATTTTTCTTTAAATAGTACTCACTTTGTAATGTCTGGGCTTCCACTGTTTTCCTGGATAGTCATTGTGTCATCTGGGTTGCTCCTTAAAATCTTCCTGAAAGAAATATGATCATTTACTAAAATAAATACCACGAGAATTTCAAGTTCCTGTTTTGGGTAACAAGTGAAATTACATCAGATCCAGGAGCAGAACGTGTAAAACATTCAGAGCCATACTGCCAGGGATGAGGCAGCCCTGCCTGCCTGTGGGAGGCTGGACTGAAAGGGTTTGGGGAGTTGAAACAAAAAGCTGGTGCAATTCTCAGGTTTAGGTTGGACCTGAGGAACAATTTCTTTCCTGCCTCAGTTCCCCAGGGCAGTGGTGGAGTCCCCACCCCTGGAGGGGTTTCCAAGCCATGGAGATGTGGTGTGAGGGACATGGGGCAGTGGGGACCTGGCAGTGCTGGGGAAGGGTTGGACTCAAAAGATCTTAAAAGGTCTCTTCCAACCCAAATGATTTCAAGATAACAGTTCAGCTCAATGCTGAGAACCAGAACATTGTATTAAACACTGTCCTGCCTCAGAGGTGCTGAGATACAAAGTGTATGGTTAGATATGCTCTTGAACACTGTGTTGGCTGGTGGAGCCAGAGAGCAGTTGGGTTCTGAGTCTGTTACACACACGACCCAAAGCCCTTGGTGCTGTTGCTGCTGTGTTGCTGGATTTCCATGGGACATTCTCTTTGTGACTTTTGGAGCCACTTAGAGTGTTCCCTGCTAGGTATATGAGATACATTTTTCTCCTGCTGCCTACCAGAACTTTCCAGGCTAATTACAAGGCTTTTCCCAGTGTTTTCATCCTATGAAGCAGGAAACAGCTTAAGGATGAGGAGATTATGCTACCTATATTTTTATTATTTCAAGTTTCTGTGGGATACCTCAAATGCCTTATTTCACTAGGTACTGTCATAAAGCTATTCAGAAGGCACAAAAGAGGATTGACTCTTCTCTTAGATACATTTATCCCAAATTAAAACAGAAAAGATGATTTGTTTTTTAAAAATGCTGGCCAACAGTTAAATATTGACTGATGTAATTTATTTTAGTCCTTTTTGACTGTTTACCACTCCCCTCCACCCTCCTAACAAAATTCCTGAGTTTACTCCTTGTGTAATTTGCAGGAGTATTTTTTATGGTGTATTCCACCAGGTGGCTCTCAAGGCCCAGAATGTGAGAACTACTTGGTGTACCTACTAACTAAGAGGACTTGGGATCATTTAGGGTACAGTAGAAAACTGAATTATGTTCTTATAGCATGTATTCAATCTGAAAAACACCAGGAAGAGGGATCAGTACTTTAATCCCATTGGAAAAAAAAAAACAAAACCACCCCCAACCTGCAAAGAGCTGCAATGATTCTGAAAAAATACTACTCTTAAACACAATATAGTAGAAGTGGTTAAATGTCAGCTGGGCATTAGAGAAGAGGGAATGTTGCTGCAAGTGGCAGGAGATCTGCATCTGCTTCTTTGGTTATTATTCAACTCTTTTCAGAAAAGTTACTTCTGGTCTCCAGTTCTGCTTTTGAAACAGTATTTGCTGCCTTGCACTTACACTATTCTTCCTAAGCCTCTTGTGTTACACAAAGGAACTGGATTTTGGGTTTTACAATTTTGCAACGTCCTCTTCCTTGTCTTCTCAACCATTGTTTAATTTACCTTGTCTGTGTTCAAGCTCAGGAAATTAAAAATCAACACGTTTAAATCAGTAAAATGAGCAAACATTGATGTAAACAGCTAAAATAATTTCCAGAAGGATTGGTCAGAATCTTGCCCTATTTATTAGAAATTCTTGAGAGTAAAGAAAGGAGAAAACTAATGGGTTTGCTGGAAAACACAAGCTGCTGACTGCCTGGAAGTGAAAAACCCTTTTCCCCTGGACAGATTCCACAGAAGTTTGGAAGCTCGCTGAGCTGAATGATACCAGTCATTATCAGTGACTGGTTTGAGCCACCAACTCATCTCATGTGTCAGTTGCTGTCATGTTCTTAAGTGGTCTTCAGGTAGAAAACAGGCAAAGTGAGTCATGAACTGGGGTACACTGGAGGAAGATAATTGTCCCTGTCCAACAAATGTGGTGATCCTGGCCTAGGTGGGTGTCAGTGCAGGGGCTTTGGGTGGAGCCATCACCTCCTGCACACACCCACTGGAGATCACTTTGAAATGGTCTGTTTGATCTCTGGCCTCAAGTAATTCACTGTAGATGAAGAAGCTTCCATAAAGTGCTTTTATGTGTAAGTGTGGGACACAAATACATTCTGCCTTAATTCAGCAGTTACTGGTAAGACCGTAGAAGTCATAGCAGCAAAATAAGCATTAGTAGAATCATGGAATGCTTTGGCTTGGAAGGGACCCTTCAAGGTCATCCAGTCCAACCTCCCTGCAAGGAGCAGGAACTTCTGCAACTAGAGCAGGGTGCTCAGAGCCCCATCAAGTCTGACCTTGAATGTCTCCAGGGTTGGGGCCTCCACCACCTCTCTGTGCAGCCTGTTCCAGCATTTCCCCACCCTCATAGTAAAGACCTTCTTCCTGATGTGCAGTCTAAGTCCACCCTGCTCTAGTTTGAAACCATTGCCCCATATCCTATAACAGATACACTATTTTTTAGAGGACCTTGAACCCTAAATCATATTTTTGAGTGACACCACCCAACGTTTTTTTGTGGCATGAGCTTTTCCATGGGTGTTTTCACTGCTCTTTAACGGTGCTGCATTTGGAGGCTGTTTGCATTCCTGTCCTCCAAGCAAGCCACTGCTGCTCCACGAGGAGGCAAGCTGATGAAGTCAGCCTGGTAGGTCTGCCTCCTGTTGTGGTCAGAGAGTGACTCAGTTGGTTTTCCAGGCTCTTGGGATGGCAAACCACCAACACTTTCAACGGCTGGGGAGCTTCAAATTAAAAATGAGTAACTCCCAAGAGATAAGCCTGACAAGCCACCCCCTTTTGCTGTGTTCATTTTCTAAAAGTTTATTCTGTGTCCAAATAAAACTTAATGGGGTTCACTCTGATGAATGTTCTCTCAAGCAGATATGAAACTATTCTGGCCATGTTTCCTTTTTTCATTCAAATACAGGCTGTCTTAGAAAAATGTCTGGAATCCAGCAGTAGCAAATGCAATCTTTAGAACTAGTTCCAACGTGGGATATATCCTTGACCACTCCGTTTAAGTTGCAGCCTCTATTTCTTTTGTAGTCTCTGCTTGTTTACTTGGGAGACCAAAACCTAATTGGCTTAAGTGACACTTGTGGAAGACAAGAGAACAATTCACAAAAAACCCATACTGCATTTAGTTTCCTGCCAGGAGTAATCAAGGCTGGTTTGCAGGAGTTTGTCTGAAGCAAGGCAGAATCCTTTCAGAAGGTTCCTGCCGTTGAGTTTAGTGTGCAAAGTCCATTTTTACTGGGGGAGAAATTTCACAGGGGATTGGCAAAGGCTCTTTGGATGAATGATGGGTAATCAGAAGAACAATGGGATGAAAGAAGACTGCTTAAAATACAGGAGCAAGTAGCATTTAATAGGAAATGGGGCATGTCCTCATTCTTCTAACAGTATCTTGAGACCTAAATTTGTCCATGAACCTTTTTGTAAGAAAAAAAAAAAACCCAACAAAATCACTTTCAGAGCAGACATGAAAGTTTTCCTATCAGCTTTTGAAAACCTTTTAGAAGAAGTTCTTCCCTTTTGTGTTCTTGCTAGGGTAGCTGACTTCACTGAAGTCACTTTAGAACCAACTGCCTTTCCCCTCACCCTGTTTTTCCTCCCTTTGGCTTTCTAAGTCTTATTTTCTGCATTTCAGCAATTCTGATGGGCTCCTTTATTCTTAGCTTCCTGGGTTGCTGATGTGCAATTCTGGTAGCTAAAAACTGAATTTTTAATTATTTACTTTGAACTGTTAGAACACCAGTGAAGGGAAATTTATATAGTGTATTTTATGTAGCATTCAAACCCTCCAAACAAAGTCTGGTTTCCAGGGCACAAAATTAAGGCCATGCCTACTTTTTAAAATCCAGACAACAGATCATTCTGGCAAGAAAAAACCTCCCTGTGCTTTTCCTCTGTGACCCTGTCTGCCCAACCTGTTTCCCAGTTGCTGGAGTTTTGTCACATTCTATCAAAGCAGAGCTCCATGGACCCTAATATCTCTTGAAAAGGAACTCCCAGTCTAGTAACAATTAGCACGTGTTAAATTTAGTCACAGAATCCCAGCACAGTGGGGGTTGGAAGGGAGCAGGACACTCAGAGCAGGATACTCTGCCCCTTCCAGCAAGGTGTAGGTGGCTGCTCTGCTCCTCTCCATCTCTCAGCTCCACCAGGTGGCTGTCACACCCTGAGAGAGTGCCCAGCACACCAAGAGCCCTGTTTAATATCACATCATCAAAGCACTCCAGCCTTGGGTTTTAATCGTTGAACTCCTACATGGAATTTAATGGGAATTACAACCCAATTGTAGTAACTTGGTTTGTTTTCTCATTAGTTATCTGAGGTTTTGGTCACAGTCAAGCAGTTCTTTCCATCTGAATGAACCTGCAAGGTTTGTTTCTGCTGTAATGAAGTTTAGGTGTTCTCCATACATCCTGTTTACAGATGGTGAGGTTGAGGCTAACACTTTAAAAGGCATTGCCAGGAAAAAAAGGTTTGCTCTCTGAAGAGCTTCTGTACCACATTTTATTCTGAAAGCTAGAAAATAATCTTTTGAAAAAATGATCTTTGAAAGCTCAGTAAGCTCTGGAACAGAGTAACAAATGGAGTTTGAATTTTTAAAGATCTGTGTTGGCACTGTACCAAGCCTCTCCAGAAAAATTATTTTCTTGGTGTTGGTTTTATCATCTGTCTCATTTTCTTTCACACAGGTATCACAGGAAGAGATGACCTTACCGTGGGTGCAACTACCAGTGGAAGAGTGAATTTTTACCCCTGGACAATAGATAATAAATATTACTCTGCAGACATTCACCTCTGTGTAGTGCCAAACACATTTCATGTTACTGGAGAGATTGCTGAAGCTGTGCAAGCATTTGTGGTGTACTTTGACAGCACAATAGTAAGACTCTTCTGCTTCATTATATTGCTTTATTTATTGCTTTAAGGTAGTTGCCTTATCACAGTGATAACCACAAATTCTACTCTCCTCATCTTGTGCCATCCATTCCTTTTAGGCTGTTCTATTAATTATCAGTAGATCAGTGTTGAATTATGCCTGCTAACAATGGAAGCAGTTTCCTTCCCTTTTACTATTATACTCCATCTGAAAGAGAGGTTTCAGGATGCAGATACAGCTGTAACTTAGGCAAATCCTCCCCCAGCCCACCACCTCCAACTTTATTCCTAGCTGGTGCTAGTTCAGAAAGGCTGTTTAGGAGAGCCAAGAATGCAGGAGCTAAACTAAGATTCAGTGCTATCATTTTACCCAAAATTGTTTCTACTAAGCAGGCAGCAGTGAAAACAGTGCTTTAGCAAAAGCCAGGAAGATTCTGAGACCAAAAAGTAAATATGCTAAATAAGGAACTGGTTTTCACCACAGATGGTGAACACTTGATACACAGCTTAGCATATTTCCTTACTTTGTGTTATTTTAATACTGTTAATGACTTAAAACTCACTTAAAAACAAGTATTTATGAGGATGTATTAAGTTTTTTCCCTTCCCTTTTAGAAATCTGGACTGGAGAGTGTCTCTGAATGGCTTCCTCTGACAGAAGAGTGGTTACCAGAAGTCATGATCCTGGTTTGTAACAGAGTATCTGAAAATGGTACGAAACCCAAAGAAGTTCCAAACTGACTTGCAGTTATTAACCTTGCATAGTATTTTATTTTCTAGTTAAATCAACACAGTTGTTTCTTAAAAAATGCCTGTGTGGGACTGGGCTTGAGACTTAATTGAGAAGAGTCAGGTTACCCTCATGACCAGAAACAGAAGTCTTGTGCTAGTTGTGGTTAAAACTGAACCTTTTTTACAGCTTGTTTAAAACATGCTCTGTGTGTCCCATTCCCAGTATGTCAGCATGCACCACAAGGTGACTAACAAGGCATCCACATCACTGGATGTGCCAGGGCCCCTGCTGAGGGGTAAGGATGATTGTTGGGTGCTTAACTACAGTGGGAAAATATGTTTATCCCTTCTGACCATTTAGACACATTAAATACCTATGGTTGCTTTGATTCTGGATCTGCATATGCAACACAGCAGCAAGCTGTAAGGTGCAGATATGTCCTTGTAGCTTAATTCAGACTCAAATCTAGAGTTGAGGAGTTTTAATTCACTGTGACACTTCACTTACGTTTCCCTTTAAGTACCCAATGCAAAGCTGTTTATTTTATGGTATTGACAAAGAAGAAAACCCACCCCAAAAATCCCCCAAACACCCCAGTCAATTCGAAGGAAAAGTTTGTTTAACCCTGCACTTTTTGGAATCAAATTCAATGTAGGACCCACACCAGCTACTATATACAATCCAGAATAAGCAAACAACTTTGAAGGAGTAAAACATAACTAAAGATTCAACTGCTGATATTAGTCTGAAATTTAGTACTCTTATTTCCTGACTTAACAGACAGAAAGCTCAAGAATGGTGCATCAAGCATGGCTTTGAACTGGTAGAACTTAACCCTGAGGAACTGCCTGATGAAGATGGTAAGCCTTCTACTTGTGGTTTAATTTTTAGAATGAAAAAGCACCACTGAAATATCTTCTAAGCAACTGTAGCACAAAGTTATGCCCCTTGCATGATTATGGCTTGGAATGCTCCCAGTTGGTGAGGCTTAGTCTCAGCTATAAAAGGTCAGGAGCAGAAGTTTATTTCCTCCAAGAATTCCATTTGTCTCCTCCCAAATACAGCTGCTGTTTATGTAGCACCTACATAAAAACAATATCTGCTGCTTTTTTTGTCACTAATCCTAGGATGTTATTAACAGATTAGAAGTCTTTATATTCCACTTTGGAAACAAATCTGAAACACAAACCAGAGAGATGTACAAGGGCAGGAAAATTCTTCATCTTTTTATAAAAAAACCTCTTAAAACTATTTGAATAACATCTATTTTGATATATACAACAGTGATGTGATAAGCTGAGAAGGGGAGATTGTTAAAAACATTTTAGAGTGGCATGCAGTGTTACACAGGAAACAAACCAGTTTCAAAATCACTGGTTGACCATGTGTTTATAACTTGAAAAAACCATCACGCAAAGTCAAAAGTGTGATGTGTGATGTTCCACTCTTGAAAAGTGACTGTGCACTTCCTGACAGCCTTATCAGCACCAGCCTTATCTCTTCATTTCAGAGATACAATAAAAAAAAGTGTTTACATCTTACCCCTATAGACCCAAAATGAGATAAGTGACTCCACTTCCAGGCTTAAGTGGAATTAGTCACTGACATTTGCTCTCTTTCAGGTTCACCAAAAAAATCATTTAGTCTAAAGGTCTTCTAAGCTAGAACTCAAGTTCCTCCCCCTCCATCCCCTTTAAAGTCCTAGAAATGTCTTTAAAGGTGCATTTCATTTTGGCACTTTGTTAGTCAGGAAGGGATACACTTATTTCTGCTGTATAGAAAGCAGAAAAATTGAAAGTTAGTACCCTTTTGACTGAAGTTTTTTTTGTTAAGTGCTTTAAAGGGAAGTACTGGTAACATTAAGTCCTGTTTCTTTTTTTTTTTTTTTTTAATATTTGTTGTAAAGAAACTATTTACTATTTAAATAATAGAAATAACACAGGATGCTAAGGTATACATTCTTTCCTGGATTTTTACTATAGTAGTTGATTCCCTGTAACTCATGCATAGGTGGAAATTTATTCCAGTGAATAACATATTTAACCCCATAAACATGCTGTATGAATTATTTGCCAAAGATAAAATGGCTGCAGTAAACACACTGGGCCAATACCTGTTTAAAAAGATGAAATTTGTGGCAGCTCATCACAGATGAACTGGAGCCTTTGCTGTGACAGTGTTGTCAGTCACTTGTTTGTGCAGGAAGGACAGGAACTCTAAACTGAGATTATCATAACTCTGATATTTGATCTAAAATATTTGATCTAAGGGGTCACAGACAGCTTTAAATTAATTTTTAAAGGCAGTTTCAATTACTGCACCTGTCCCTGAGTCATCCTCAAAGAGCCTGATTTTTAAGCAATCCCATTTTTTTTATCCAAAGTGTTTTTTCCCCCCCTGTTGCTTTGTGAGACCTGCACAAACATGGGAAGCTGACTAAACTGAGGAAATGGGAAAACTGACTTCAGACAAAGTGGTGTCAGAGCTACTCAGTAAATAAGTTGAAGTACAAATAATGCTTTCCATAGCCTTTCAAGTTACTGTAATTCACAGGATTACTGGGAACATTTGGAGTTGGGTGCTGTGGCAATAGCTTTGCAATGACCATTTCCATTTTAGGTGTCACACCTTTATACAATGGTTGTCTGAAGTTCTTTACTCTCTAAGGGAAGGAAAAGTAATTCTAGCATCTATTTTTCTGCCATACAGCATCCTAAAAGATCTTGGGGTGAAAGATGCCTTGCTTTTAACAGCAACTTAAAACTTGTCTATAGCTTTAAGTTTACTGGGATGTTTTTTAACAACATGGGCCTCCTGCTAAATATGGAGCAAAGCCCCACTCAGAATTTAGATGTCTCTGCAGAAGGCTGAGAGCTCACATGTCATAATGCCTGAAGCCAAGACCACAAGTGAGGCAGTAATTGAGATTTGTTTGCCCTCTTATCAAGCAAGGGCAAGAAATCTTTTTCCAAACAAAATAAAAGATTTCTGTCCATCAGTGCCAGGTAGGATTGGCATTCAGACAGTGTTTGGGTCTAATTGTTAGGAGTGTGGTGTCTTTGTCTTCTCATTCAGACGACTTTCCAGAGTCCACTGGAGTGAAGCGAATCGTACAAGCCTTGAACGCCAACGTGTGGTCCAACGTGGTCATGAAGAGTGGTATGTAGCACCTTCCCCTTGCATGAACTCTGCAGAAGGAAAGGCCTGGAGGGCTTAGTGCTTTTAGCAGAGGTTTGAGCTGAGCAGCTGCAGTGCTACTGCATCAGTACACAGAGGACTAGACCACTCCTCACCCTCAGTAGGATGCCAGGTATTGCTTTCATTGTCCCTTGATGCACAGAGAAACTGAGGCAACAGTGAGACTTATTCCTGTTAGAGCATCTGCTCCTGTTCCCTCTGTACTTTAACTTCCTCTCTACCAATAACTGTCAAATATTCCACTAATTCTTCAAGTTTCAATGAAAAATGCAAGCTCCTTCCACCAAACTTAAGCAGCAAATAGTCATTGCCAGCTTGGTCTAAAGACTGATCTGTGGTTATAGCATAGAATAAGTGTTAAATTCCAGATTTGTTACAGTTTTTGGAAAAAAATAAAAAAAGAAACATGGATGAGACTAGCAATTGCAGAGATGAGGTTTGGCAAAGAAGTGATTTCAGCTGTCTGTTGAGGGACATGCTAAGTGCATTGCAAGGACTGGCTTTCCTACAGAAACCCCCACTTCAGTCCATGAACCACAGAATTTTGGGAAAGCACTGCAAAAACCAGGCAACTCCAGATCCTTCCCTGCAGCTAGCTGAGTATCAGGTAGTTATAATTTTGGAAAAATGACTTTAGGGTTCGATTCATTAGAAAAGGAAATGCTGTGGCTAGCCCAGAGTTATTGCAAGTGTAGATGCTTCCATTTACTTGAAAACCTTTAATTACCCTTCTAATATCACAAGCTGATGTGAGAAACATGAAGATTAAACTGCTGTGGAGTGCTTGGCCTTATGTGTCTTGTTTCACAAAGTCTCCTCCTCCTAGCAACCTTCCAATGTCTGTCTGCTCCCTGGCCTACAGTTCTCCACTGTCTTGTAGCTGTGGAAGGATTTCAAGGGCTGAGGCTTCTGCTAGGTCCTGCAGCTGCAAGATGGTTACTGGGACTCAGGAGAACTAGGAGAGCTACTAAACTGGTAATATTTTTAGTTTTTTTTTTAACATGGCCTTTTGAGTGTTTCTCATGCTACATCAGACTGATGTTAAGGGGTGTCTTAGCTTCATGGAACACTTGTAGAGAAATAAGTAGCCACTGAGATGGTGTGAAGTTATCTCACTAGTGCTAAAATGGATTTCTCCACGAGGTATTTCCTGCATTTGACAAATGCCACATTACAAAAGAACAGAATGTAGTTGTGTGTTCAGTTCTTGGTGGGGGGAAATTCCTCTGCATCACTGGTGTGTTCTGTAAAGGTCAGGCTCCTTGAAGATCCAGATTTTCTGTCTCCACCATGCAGAAACCACACAGCATTGATGCATGCTACTGCAAACCCCTCAGGAAGTGAGCTATATTTGGAAGCTGTTGCAGCCTGACTGTGCCTTCAAAGGGAAACTGTTGAGCTCATTTCACTTAAAATAAACCTTTTTACAACCTGTAATGTATCTTTTGTTTTCAGCTTCCTCCTGAGCCTGGAAACTGGCCACCATATAAATGAAAATTTAGCTTTTCTGTGGAATTCCCTGTAGCTACTGGCCATTTAGAAACCATGCAGTCATCCTCATGTAAAGACATTTTATGGACTATAAGATATTTGTGTAGTAGTAAATACTTATAGTACTGTTACTATCCTAAAGGTCATTGTTACAATCTCACCTTAAGTTTACAGGCAGAACAGGAACAACTTTTTTTTCAAATACAGGCATTAAACCCATATTATTTTTAAGGTGTTTTATCTTAAACCCAAACACAATTCTTCTTAAGTAGTAAAGTAATTTTTTCACACACTTATTAAGAAAATTCTTGGCCTTTTGATTTTTATCTAGCCATTAAATGCATTCACTCTCACAGCAATTCATAAAAATAGGCATTAACTATAATGTAGCTGAACTGCAAACATTTTTACAGGTAGCACCACATGCTTTGTGAGTAAATAAAGCATTATTGCCTCTACTAACAGAAAAAGAAGCAGTCTTACCTGAGAGTCTCCAGAGGACAATTCCCTCTTCTAGTTGGTTTGAAGTTGTTGGTTCTCCAGGCCTCAGAGCTCTCTGCAATCTGAGAATCAAGTGGTTGTGAAGAGCACATGTGGCTCTTTCTGTGTGAGGAGCACAAGTAGCTCTTCAGCTGACATCTCCCTACACACAGGCAGTGCACACACTGTCCCTTCGAGAGCTGAGCTCATTGACTGAAGTACTGAGGAGAGACAATTTATTGCCCTCTGAAAGAGGCTTCTTGCCTACTTCCCTGCTTAAATAGGTGCTTCAGTGATCCCACCTGAAGCTGGTTACCTCAGGTGTGGCCAGTTATTGGAATCACAATTGGTCGAGAAGGTCACCCAGTCCCACCCCCCTGCAGGGAGCAGGGACATCTGCAGCTAGAGCAGGGTGCTCAGAGCTTGGTCCAACCTCACCTGGGATGGTTCCAGGGATGGGGCAGTGACCACCTCTCTGGGCAGCCTGGGACAGGGGCTCACCACCCTCAGTGTCAGTTTATTTCTTCCTTCTCTCTCACCTGAATTTCCCTTTTTTAGTTTAAAACAATTACCCCTTGTCCTGTCTCAACAGACCCTGCTAAAACATCTGTCCCCAGCTTTGTTCTCGACCTGCTTTAAGCCCCTGGCAGCCCCCAGCAGGTCTCCCCAGCTGGAGCCTTCTCCTCTGTGGCTGCCCCAGCCCAACTCTCTCCTGCTGGGCTCCCAGCAGAGGGGTTCCCCCCTCGGGGCATTGCTGGGGCTCCTCTGGCCCCGCTCCAGCAGGTCCCTGGCTCTGCTGTGCTGAGGACTCCAGAGCTGCCCCAGCACTGCAGGGTACTGCAGGTGGAGTCTCACCAGGTTCTCTTCACAAAGAATTAACCTTATTTAGGGGGAACTATTTAAATTTAGTTATTTCAACAAATTATGACTTTTGACTTTTCAGTTCTGATTTTGTGTGGAAGTCAGGGTCACCACATGTCAGCTGGAGACAGACTGTGGAGGAACAAGTGACTCTCAAAGGCATGTTCAGAGCCCAGAGCTCTGCAGAATCCATGTGTTACCTGTGCAGCCCCATGGGCTCCATCCTAACAGAGCCACCAACTATGACAATAAGTCAAGTGAGATAATTTTTGGCTTCAGTCTGTAAGAACACTTCGTAAGGCATCACCCACTTCCTGAACTGCACCCAGGAGTTGAAATAATTTTTACATCCAGTAAAAAGAGTTTATAGGGAGGCTTTTTCAAGGGTGTGCCTGCAACCAAGTGTTACATCTGCCACCTCCCTAGCCACAGATCCAGAAACAAACAGCTGCTCTTCAGAGGTCCCTGCTGTAGAGTCCAGTTCTTCCTCCCTGGGACATTTTCTCCTGGTGCCAGCTGAGGCTGTGTGCACGTGGTAGTGGTGGGGATGGAGCCACTGTCATTTTTCTGTGCAGGATGAACTCTAAAAAAAAAGATAGAAACGAGGTAGGTGATGAGGTCACTCCATCCACCCCTGTGCCAGTGTGGGAATGTTCTCTCACAAGTACATTCTGGACTGCAGCATCCAGTCTAGCTTCAGATGACTCAGAAATTGGCTAAATGTCCAGCTTTACAGTCTCTCCAAAGACAGCTCTTCACTCAGCCTGCTGAAACCTGGGGAGGCTACTTTGGTTTGGGGTCTGAGTCCCAGTCTTATCACTTGGCTGCCTGTTAATTGAGCTGGAGGACTCCACGGGCTTTCGTGTCTTGCAGATGAACATTTTTAAGGCAATTCACTCAGTTACCCCAATTCATTTCTTCCCAAACCTGTGGTGAGTGACCTGCTGAGGCAGGAAAACTGTATAGAGCAGAGCCAGTGAAAAATACCTGCTGGGGGAGCAGGAGGGGACAGAGGACAGGGACAGGACCCACATGAGCCCAAGGACACAGTGGAGATTATTAACCAGGAAATGAGGTTTTAGGAATGGAGATGTGTTTACATGAGTTCTAGATAGCTGAAGGGTTGAGTGCCACATTCAGCTTCTCAGCATGAAATTTTGTATAAAAGGCAAGTAAATTTGGCCAATGCAGAAAAATGACATCAGCTCAACATCTGAGTCTAGAGCTTAGTCATTAGGGCAAGATTAATTTAAAACACATTTTGTTAAAAAAAAAAATCATCTTAATCTTTCTTCTGGCACAACTGGATTCTTTCCTGGCTATTTGTAGTACAATAACTTAAGGTTATTTCTTTTATAGTTGACTAAAATGCTCATATTTTCAGAAAATTCTCCTGAGTCCCTTGTGTAACTAAAACTATTTACTACTCAATGCAAGGCCAGCTGCAGACACAGCTTAGAAATACAGACCTCATAACATCCCCTCCTAGCCACATATTTATATTTAAAAGATAAAAGTTTTAAGACTAGAGTTAGTTTCATTTAAAAATGCTGGGCTGCATCTGTTCTCTTCAGTCACTGGTGAGTTTTAGGCTTGAATTCAGTTTGGTTTTTCAAGCTGGATTCTAAAATCCTGTTGAAACACACAGTAGGTGAGCAGATGTGGAAAGCCCAACCTGGACAAACAGTGGATTTGTTGGCTGGGTCCTTCCATGGCTTATGAATTAGAGATTTAAAAGCTGCCTTTGCTAATATGGTTTAAAAGTAGTTTAGAGAATATGAAAAATTTCTGCTTAAAACATATTTTTAAGTGCTTACAGGCTGCTGTGTGTCATCCATGAGCCAGCATGTGCCCCGGTGGCCAAGAAAGCCACCAGCATCCTGGCCTGGATCAGAAACTGTGTCCAGCAGGAGCAGGGGAGTGATTGTGCCCCTGGACTGGGCACTGGGGAGGCCACAGCTTGAATATTGGGGTGCCACAGTAGAAGAAAGACCTTGAGGGCCTGGAGCAGGTCCAGAGAAGGGCAACAAAGCTGGTGAGGCATCTGGGGAACATGGCTTGTGAGGAGCAGCTGAGAGACTTGGGGTTGTTTAGTCTGGAGAAGATGAGGCTCAGGAGAGATCTTCTGGCTCTCTACAACTGACAGGAGGTTGCAGTGAGGTGGGGGTTGGTCTCTTCTCCAAAGTAACTAGTGACAGGATGAGAGGTAATGGGCTGAAGTTGCACCAGGGGAGGTTTCAGTTGGATATTAGGCAGAATTTCTCTCCTTGCAGAGTGTTGAGGCCTTGGCCCAGGCTGCCCAGGGAGGTGCTGGAGTCCCCAGCCCTGGAGGGGCTCAAAAAACCATGTAGATGTGGCACTTCAGGACATGGCTTAGTGATCATGGAAGTGCTGGGTTGATGGTTGGATTTGATGATCTTGGAGACCTTTCCAAACTTAATGACTCTGTGATCCCCTGAAACATTTTCCATCCCACCCAGTCAGGTACAACTGTTTGTGATGATACTGTGTGTTCTGTCAGACTAACAGCTGGTTTGTTTCCAGACAGGACCCAGGGCTTTGGGCTGCTCAGTACATTAGCAGGTGCCAACTGCAGCATTGGGTCAGAAGACAACCAAGATCCAGAAGTAAACAGTAATTCCTATTTCTTCTTCTTTGCTCAGAGTATTTTCATGTTACTCTTTCCTGTTGTCACACTTGGGGGGTTGGTGCTTTCTTTGGTCCCTCCTTCCTCAAGAGATGCTTCCCAGCCTGTTGGGATGGATTTTAAAGGCAATAGTTCTAAAGCCTGAAAATCTCTCTGCATGTTTTCTTACAAGTCCTCCTGAGACACCAGTTTTTAGTTGTCATCCCTTCATGGCTGTGATCTTGGTGTTCTTCAAGACATTGCCTCAGAATTCATCATTGTACCTGGAGGTGTCTGACTGTGCTCAGTGTTGGGTGTTGGTCCCAGTGAGTTCCACACTGTAAATGTTTCACCCCAGACAACCCACTGGAGCTGAGGAAAGATGAAAAGCTCCATTCAAGGTGGTGAAAAGCTCCGTGGCAGGGGATTGGAACTAGGTGATCTTAAAGGTCCCTTCCAACCCAAACCATCCTATGATCCTGTGAAAGAAAGGAAGCACCTGATGTGCTGCTGATGCTTTTTAGGTGCATTATGGGGTAGTCTAATACCTGTTTGTTTCCTGCCAGTCCAGCCCATCTCCAGCAGAGAGGGGAGAGTCCCCTCTGGGCAGCAGAGAGGAGGGACCGAGCGCAGACAGCCCGCAGGGTGACGACGTGGTGGGTAAGCTCTGCCTCTGCCTGGCAGCTCTGCTGGAGCAGGCACCTCTGCCTGGGGTGGCCCCAGAGAGCCACTGGCTTCTTCTCCATGAAAAGTAGGGAATAAATCAGAGACTCATACTTTTTTTTTGTTGGAAGAAACCTTTAAGATCATTCAGTCCAACCCTTCCCCCAGCACTGCCAGGTCCCCACTGCCCCGTGTCCCTCACACCACATCTCCACGGCTTGGAAACCCCTCCAGGGGTGGGGACTCCACCACTGCCCTGGGCAGCCTGGCACAGCCCTGGGCAACCCTGGCGAGGAAGGAATTGTTCCTCAGGGGCAGCTTAAACCTCCCCTGGCACAGCCTGAAACCCCCCCTGGCCACAGCCTGAGGCTGTTCCCTCTCCCCCTGCCACTTGTTGCATGGGAGAAGATTCCGACCCCAACCTGGCTCCAGCCTCCTGTCAGGGGGTTGTTGAGAGCCAGAAGGTCTCCTTGGAGCAAGGGGCCCAAACCCAAATGCAGTAGTCAGGGTGTGAATGTGCTGGTGTTTTGCTGATGCCAGTCCCAATAGGAAGGACATCACCTTTACCAGACAGCACAGCAGCCAGATCCCTCCCTCTGCTTTTAAATCAAGTATGAGGGATCTGAGGTGGCCAACCACTGGAGGGATGAAGAGGTTGATAGACTCACTCATGGTGCAAGATGAAGACAGGAGCCAATCAGTTGAGCACAGAGGTGGCCAGTCCAGTTCCAATTGCATGGCCATGATCACAGAATGATGCCACTATATTATTATAGATCTATATAGATCTATTCCTTCCTCTGCTCCTGGCCCTATTGATGTCCCACCACCACTGAAAGCTCTCCCTACAATGGGCACTTGGGGGCCCCTCCAATAGCTGGAAACCCTATGTAGTATACCCACTACATAGACAAGCTCCCAGCAAGCCACCTTTTATGCTGTTAACTTGGAGGCAGGACACCTGATGTTCATGCTGAAGGTGGGGGCACCTGGTGGGGATCTCCTCATTGGCTCCCCCCCAAGGCTGGCCAGGCCCTGGGTGAAAACCAGTCAGGAGGATCCTGGTTGTGGCCATCACCCGTGTGCCACCACTGTAATGGTGTCTGTAGAACAATCAGTAGCTCAGATGTTCCTTTCTCTCCTGTGGTGGTTGGATCAGAAAGGCTTTTGGGCCTGCTGACACACCAGAATGATTGACCTTAAACCAACCTACAGGCCTTTATTTCAGATCCCATGTTGGATATGGACATTCAGGAGCTGGCCAACCTCACCACCAGAGATGGTGACCTGGAGAACTTCGAAAGGCTCTTCTCAAAGCTGAAGGAAATGAAAGGTAAAAGGGAAATGAGTTTTTTTCTCTTTTAGCTCTCCAACCATGCACCAGTCTTGCAGTTCAGAGCTACCAAAGGTTGAGATGAAACCCAGCGTGCTCGTCAGCTTCCTGCTCTGTGGGAACTGTGATTGCTCCTGCTAAATAAGATTCCTTTTTTATCATCTTAAACTAATTTCGTGGTAGCCCCCTACGAGCAGCTGCCACAGGCATTTCTCTCCCTGCTCCCTCCTGAGGCTGACAACCTAACTCATGTTCTTGTCCACAGATAAAGCTGCAACCTTGCCTCATGAACAGAGAAAGCTGCACGCCGAGAAGGTGAGGCTGTGGAATTGGCACTGAAATGACCAGAAATGGGCTTTTCCTCTCCAAGCCAGGGTTACTTCTCGTGTGGAGCTCCTGTGTCGTGTCCTAGGGAGGACTGTCTGGTGTCTCCCGAGGAGAAGTAACAAACCTGGAAGTTTGAAACACCAGAAAAAAACATTCCTCTTTCAAAATGTCTGAAATGAAGGCCCTACTTTCAGCCAGCTGCTACTGAAGTCAGTAGGAGAGCCACAGACTCACAGAATAATTAACTGTGCCTTCATCAGCACAAGTTTTATGTCACCTATGCCTGCCATGAATCCTAAATTGTTGCTTCTGTTGGAATTCCTTAACTTGGAGAGGACCAGCATTGTACCTGGGTGTGGATTCTGGTTTTTAGATGGTAAATACAAAACCTTCAGTCATCTGAGGGGAATTTTTCTCCCTTTCCCATCTTTATTTAGGTGGCCAAAGCCTTCTGGATGGCAATTGGAGGAGACAGAGACGAAATTGAAGGTCTCTCCTCGGATGAAGAGAACTGAATCCTCCATAGCTGTGAGTGAGGGAGCAGCCCTGACAGGGTGAGCTCCCTGGGAAAAGCCCCATTTAGCTCTAGTTGCTTTCCTTGGTTAAAGGCTTCTCCACATCCTAGTAAGTCACACATTCCACAACACCTGAGGCTGGAGTGGTGTTTGTCTGACTGTTCATTCTCTCTCTGAGAATCTCAGAGGCATCATGTGCAGTTAGAGGAAATAATAATCAGTTTACATTTTTCAAATTCCCATCTTTATTGTCTCCTCTTTTGGGTTTAAATAAAGAAATTTACTACCACTTACCTTTCTACATATGGCTGGTGGTTGTTAAGTGAGTACTTAATTCTACACTCAGCATTTTAGATGGAGGCCTGTTTGCTGTGTTATAGCTGACTTCACTAGTGAAAACAAACCAGATTTCTATGAGCCATGAATTAAGAGTTGCTGCCTTCTGTCCTGCTGTGGATGTCCTGCAAGTGTCAAAGCTACTACAGTGGCCCCCAGGCTTGAAGTGTGGTTAGTGTGTCTAAGTCTGTGGTCCTGTGGAATCCCAGGCGTTGTGCCACACTCCCTGGGTTCCCACTGGGAGCTGACTTTGGGAATCAGTGCAAGGCAGAGTTCTGCTGCTGTCCCAGGGGTGAAGTCTCCTGCCCAAACCTCCTGCAGTGCTTGGCCCCCAAGGCCTGGCAGAATGCACAGACCTTCTGCTGGTGAATTCTGTCCTAAAGAGGAGAAAAGCTGTGATTTCAAAAGCCCCCACACTCACCTGATGTGTTGAACCAGCTGGAGATGAGGCAGAGTGTGCCCAGCTGGCCAAGGAGGCCACCAGCATCCTGCCTGGGTCAGCACTAGTGTGGCCAGCAGGACCAGGGCAGGAATTGTCCCCCTGGACTGGGCACTGGGGAGGCCACACCTCAAATTCTCAGTTCAGTTTTGGGCCCTTGAATCCAAGAAGGACCTTGAGGGGCTGGAGTGTGGCCAGAGAAGGGCAACGGAGCTGCTGGGGAAGGGTCTAGAGCCCAAGTGTGGGGAGGAGCAGCTGAGGGAGCTGGGGGTGCTGAGCCTGGAGCAAAGGAGGCTCAGGGGAGACCTTCTGGCTCTGCACAGCTCCTGACAGGAGCCTGGAGCCAGGGGGGGGTCAGGCTCTTCCCCCAAGGAACAAGGGACAGGACAGGAGGAAATGGCCTCAAGTTCTGCAGCCTGTTACACCAAGGAGGAGACCTCTGTGGTAGGGAGCACACTGTGGGAAAGATCAGAGCTCTTGCTGTGCTGAGGAGTCTCTGACAGCACTGAGGAGGCGCTGCCAGGAGGAGCAGCCATGGTTTGATCAGGAGGGGTCTGGGGGAGCAGCTCAGCCTGACACCATCCCGGTGGGGAGACATCCACAAGTCCTGCCCCAGGCGGGCAGAGCACCCACACGGGGGGTGTCTTGGTGCAGATTTTAGTAACACACCAAGAACTCTTCCAAACAGGTTTTTGTTGTAAATGTGTCTTGTTTGTAGATGCTTTAAAAAAGCCCAATTTGTCAGGAGAGGCAGAAAATCAGAAATAATTCAGTGATCCTGAGAGTATTGTGGTTTTAAATCAGCGTTTACCTCGCTGGCCACTTGGGTTTTGTGTCCTGGGTTGTTGTTTTTTTTAATATAGAGAGGCTTTGGTTTTGGTTACAGCATTTCTTGACAAAACAGATGAAACCAATAAAAGGGGCATTAGTGGAACAGCAAACCTGAAAGTCGTTGCATCTTTCCCTTGGTTGCTCTTCGTGCAGTTTAGCAGAACAAAAGAATTCCTACCTTGGTTTGAAATCCCTGGAGTCTGTATCCATCACAGACGTGGCTCGGGGTGCCTCCTGTGCTCAGGTTTGGAGGTTTTGCTGCTCCATCCTTCCACACAGAGCTCTCCTGGCTGGGGCACTCCTCACTGCCCTGCTTTTTGTAACACCAGCAGCAGTCCTGTCCCCTGTCCAGAACAGCCCGTGAGCCTTCCGAGGCCAGGGCCTGCCTTTTCTGCAGCCAGCTCAGCTGGTGGCCCTTCTGGTGATCAAGCTGGTTGTTAGCTCACTGTAAATACAGCCAGTTGAGTGCCAAATGAAACGAGCTCCAGGCATGCTGCTGGGTGCTGGTGAACTCCCAGCTCTGACCAAAGGCTACAGAAATGTTGTGCTCAGTTAATAATGAAAGGGGAAAATGTTATTGCACATGATAACAGCAACGTGTATCTCAAACAAAAAGGGATTAGCTCTGGGAGCTTTCTGCATTTGTAGATTTGTCCTAAACCCCCACAACTGGTAGATAATAGCAAAAAAAAAAGTTTTCTCTGGATTGTAAGGTGGGTGCTGTGGTGTTCCCAGCCTTGGTGGGGCTCCTGTCGCTGCTTCCACCTCCCTCCCCTGCCACCAGCCTGGTGCCCAGGAGGTTCCTGAAGCACCTGGAGCCAGAAGAAGGTGCAGAGACAGGGGTGGAACCTCAGCAAACCACCCAACTCAAAGCTCTGTTGGCTTCAGCTTTCATTTCCAGCACAGAGGGGCAGAGTGTGACCCCCACATCCCTGATCTCTCCAGGTGACAGCCGGCAGGACTCGCGGCTCGGGGCTGATTTACAGCACGCTCCAGTTCTGGCAGCCAGACCTGGACAAGACCCTTTTATTACCACATTGTTGGAAAACGGAGTGGAAAAAGTATTCCCGTAAATCCTTGGGCAGGAAAAACAGCCAAAAAAAAAAAAGAAAACCCCTCTGAATGTCAGTGAAAGCCGAGGGGGAGGTGAGGAGTTCACGCCTCGCTGCGGGGCGTGCCCCCTAGAATGGCACCTGAAGAACTTGGCACCTTCCTTCCACCACCACCACCGCTCCGCTGGACATTTCACGGCCCAGTCACCTCTGGGCACAGTCCCAGCGCTGACAACAGCAGCAGGGACACGTTGGTGCCACCCAGTTCTCTGCAGCTGGCCAGGGTGGGTGCGAAGGACTCCACCAGTCCAGCTCATTTCTGGCTGCAGCATTTGCCCCCTCGAGGGGCAGGGAGGAGCCGAGTCCTCGCGGGGGCAGAGACTCGAGGGGCAGGAGCCAAAGCTGCAGCCTGGGAGATGAAGATGGGAAAACTCTTCCATGGTGCAGCCATGGAAAGGCTTGTCTGGGGAGGGGGCGGGTAGAGTCAATGTCCTTTCAGATTCTTCTTCAAGATTTATCTAGACTGAAGCCCAGCTGACCTGGTGTGGAGTTGGCCGCAGTCTTGGACCAAGCATGAGGTTGGACTGGAGACCTCCAGTTGTCTGTTCCACCTGTCGTTCCTCTGATCTGATCCAACAGCAGGGCACTTTGCACCAGCTGGGGTTCTGGGGTTCTTGAACAAAACTCTCCAAACTGCAGTTCGGATGAAGGCCTTACCTGCCAGTGAGATCCCACGTCAGTTACTGGGAGCAACCTTTGTTAGATGCCCCTCAAGATGCTGCTCTCTCAGTTTCCAGTGGTTTCAAAGCTCCAAATCCTTTTGCTTTGTGTCCTTAAATGCAGTTTTACACTCTCGTTATTTTCTCACGAGCCTCATTTTTTTTTTTCAAATCAAAGTTTATTAAAATGTCAAAAATAGACCTTACAGTTTCACGTATGAAATAAGAGGGCATACATAGTACAGGCCTTTAGTAACAAAACAGGTGAATAATGCTGGACAAGCTCAAGCGGGCGGGTGACACCCCGGGGCGCCCACAGTCTGGGGTGGGGAGGGGCTGAAGGCTGCAGCAGCTCTGGGGCAGGGACAGGCCGGGCTGGGGCGGGGCCCTCCCAGCATAGACCTTACAGTTTCACGTATGAAATAAGAGGGCATACATAGTACAGGCCTTTAGTAACAAAACAGGTGAATAATGCTGGACAAGCTCAAGCGGGCGGGTGACACCCCGGGGCGCCCACAGTCTGGGGTGGGGAGGGGCTGAAGGCTGCAGCAGCTCGGGGGCAGGGACAGGCCGGGCTGGGGCGGGGCCCTCCCAGCCCAGAGCAGAGGCTGGGGTGGGCTCCTCGTACCCCCGGGCTGGGGGAGACCAAAGATGAACCAACCAACACGTTCCTGGAGTCCCCAGTCACTGGCTTTGTAAAGCCCCAGAGACCTGCAGACACAGTTCAAGGGCCCGTCC
The DNA here is from genome assembly GCF_000691845.1 of Merops nubicus. Taxonomy (NCBI): domain Eukaryota; kingdom Metazoa; phylum Chordata; class Aves; order Coraciiformes; family Meropidae; genus Merops; species Merops nubicus. Next base: position 14,586 of record NW_008583330.1, on the reverse strand, counting down.
AGGGCGCCTGGGGCAGAGGAGAAGTCCTTGCTCTGCTTTATTCCCCAGGGTTCCTTCTCAGCTCTGAGGTCTCTCCTCTCACACCAGGAACTGCCCAATTTCTAGCAATCACCAGAAAGGAACGTAGGAAAGGTTCAATACTCCGAGTCCTTAACTGCCCTTTCCGTTGGAAATTAAATATTTGATTCATCTGAATATTCAAGAAAAGACAACATAAATACAAAAAGCATGTACATAATAAAAAAAAACATATACTGCATTTCGTAACCATACCTCTCAATCAGCTACTATATAGTGACTAATTATTTCTCAGTCTAGCTTACCAGCTTATTTGTGAAATTCCATCCCTGCCCCCCACCCCGGGCCGCGGGGCACCAGGAGAGCCCCACGTGGGATCCAGCCAGAGTCCTTCCCTGAGCTCTGTGCTCGGGATGGAGCCCTCAGCACCCTCCACCCCGCTGCAGGGCTCCCCTACTGCCCCCCAGGGAGAGCAAACTGGCTTGTTGACTCACAGAGGTCCCCCCAGTTTTCCCATGGCGGGTATGAACAGCCAGAGCCTCGGGGAGATTTGTTAGGGTTCAGTTTCTCCACCTTTGTACAAACACGTGCCGGTTCCTGGTGCTTCAGTCAAACAGACAGCACTTGGATGACTTCTAAGATGAGCTTAACACAAAGTACAAACTGCAATTCAGGTCAATACATTAATAATAATAATAATTAAAAAAAAAAATCACCACAGTCATTTAAAACCACAAGGCCATCAGGATCATCTGCCAGCAGCCAGGCCCTTGTGTACGGCTACACCAATTAAAAAGAGTCAAAGTTCCTGCTAGTGACTCTCTACTAGTAAGAAAAACGTACAAAACCCCACCAGCCAAGGCTACCATGAAACGAGGAGATGCTCCAGGAGGGGTGGGGCTGCTAAGCTAGGCCGTGGCTGACCCCATACCTTGGTGCTACACATCAAAGCTACTTTCATTCACACCTCACGGTTTCCATTTGGAGTCATTTCACTGAAAGGATGATGAGGGGAGACGAACCCAAGTCTTAATGCATCCTCTGAATCCTGTTTTTCCAAAGGCATCTATTAATAACGGCTAGCAATTAATTATCCTGTATCAAGCAGAAGAGAGAAACCTGGTTCCCAGCAGAAATCCAGTTCCCAGCTCGGCCGAGGGGCCGAATCTCTCTGTGCAGTCCCCAGTAGCCCCCAGGCTGGGCCAGTCCCTGCACAGCCCGGCACGTGTAACCAACTCCCTGACACCAGAATCCAAGATGACATTTTTGTGGCCCAAGGCAGCAGGGAGTCCAACTTCCCCCACAGTTCTGTGGACAGGGATGAGTTTGTTCACCAATAAGCAAATACGACTTAAAGCTGCTGAGGGAGGAAACCTGGGGCTGTGCTGGAGGAGACTTTCCCCTCTCTCACTGAGACACCCAGTCCAATAACTGCCTCAAAAGTCAGGATTAATGTTTGTTCACAGCGATGCTGGAAACCTGTGTCTGACAGCAGGAGCCAAACCAATCCACACCCGCCAGACCTGCTCTTGAGTGGCTACAAACTACCCGCTGACAGAGCTGCTCCTGTTGTACAAGTCCGTGCAGAGGTTTGACCAAAACCAGACCCATTGCAAAGACTACAAAACGGAATGGGCATCCCAGAAACCCTCCAGAGCTGGGAGAGGAGGAGTTCACAGCCTTAAACCATCCCAACTCCATCCACGTCTGTCCTTCCCAGAGCCAGATCTACCTTCTGGGTTTGTCTTGTCTAAGGAAATAAAAATAAGACAAAGTTTTCCATAGGAAACTGGTTATCGCCTTCTCCCCTCCCCCTTCTGATATTTTGGCACAAACGATACTCAATGCAGATATAAAGAAACAGATAATTGGACAGCACTGACAAATGAGGAGACTTATTTGGCAAATTTGAACCATAAAAACAAGTGCTGAGGGTTTTTTTTTTCCAGTTGTGGAAGTTGTTTGCTGTGACAGTCGCTGCAGGGAAAAAAAAAAAGGATATTAAACAGTCTGGAGCATGTATGTTTAAAATGAACATTTTATAATACAAGTAAATACACACTCTCCCAATTTCTCCAGGCAAACCCACATCTCAGAGCGTTTCCATCAGCTGAAATAAGTCCTGAACAGAGGGGGCTGTGTCTGAGACGTCCTGGTTTGTGCACGGCCACGTGTGACAGCGTGGGGTGACCTGTGAAGCTGCCTGGTCGAGAAGGGCACCAAGGGCCTGTCCTCTTCCAGCCCTGGAGCAGAGCTGGGCCCGGAGCCCACGATGCCCCCGAGGCCTCAGGGGTGGCAGATTCTGTTCGGCAGGCTGGGAAAAGAGGATACGAGGTTCCCACAGCCAATGCTCACAG
>NW_008583330.1:0-12141 GCF_000691845.1 Merops nubicus | reverse complement strand
CCACCAATTGCTCACAGCCTGGAGCGCCCCGGGGAGCAGGGGCGGGCTGGAGGCAGCTGGATTCCAATGCTGCCACAGGAACCTGGGCAGGGGGTGTGGCTGTGGCCTCTGGCTTCACGGCACCCCCAGCTGAGACCCGCCGGGCACCTGCTGCACCCCCAGCACGAAGCCTCCTCGCTGGAAGTCCAGGATGGGAAATCCATTCCTTTGGGAACGTCCCTGGAGGAGCGAGTTCTGGTGTGTGCTTCAGAGCTTCCTGGGGACGGTGGCAGCAGCCGAGGAGCAGGAGTCCCCCCGAGGTGCCCGGTGCCACATGAGGCGAGCGGGGAGCGTCCCTGGGCCACCCAAGGCCCCTGGGTGCCCACGAGGGCCCCGAGCAGCTGGGGCTCAGCTCTGGCTTGAGACACAGCCCCGAATTTACATCCTGACACACTCCAGCTTCAGCTCCCAGCTGCTAGGGCCCACGGTGCTGGGAGCAAAGTGCTGAGGCTCTCACTGGAAGTGGCTTCGGCAGGTGCCGAGTTCAGAGACACAAAACAAAACAAAGAAAAGCCACTTTTTCCTGTTTTTTTTTTTTTTCCGCAGATTTTTCTCTCTCTCCTCACTTCAATGGCTGGGCATTTCTTCACTAGGCACTAGGCGTTTTGCTAAGGGTTAAGCCGATGTGGTTCTGCAGAGTGTGTGCTGCCCCCGGCCCGGCCGCAGGAGGAGCCCATCTGTGTGAGGACCTTGTCCAGCCACTGCAGAGGACCGTTCAGATGCAGTTCAATCCAGCAGGGGGTACTGGTCACAGTCTGCCGCCTGCGAGAGAGCGGGTGAGGGGAGAGAAGGGGGGGGAAAAAAAAAGAATATAAACGTGACTTAGAAAGCTGTAGAAATGTGAAGAGTTTTTACAGCTACTGGAGCATTCCCTCCTGCTTAGACAATAGGCTTGCGTGTGGGGCCACGGGAATCTCAGGCCTCTCAAACACACTTTTTTGGTCTCTGCTGCCAGCTTCTTATAGCCCCCCACCTTTTCCCTTGATGTTTTCTATGATCCCAAAGGAGCAGCTCACTAGGAAGCCTGTTTACTGCTCAGATCCCTGAAAACAGGCAGCACCCCATTCCCTGGAGACAGAGGAAGATGTTTAAGGAAAATTCCCCGGTGCTGCTTTGCAGACCTTGCCTCTCATCAGGCAGCAGCACAGGCTGGTGTAAGAGGAGGATTTTCCCTTTTCCCTGTGTCTTTAGGGTTTAGCAGAAAGGGGAGGGATGGAGAGAGAACCCCCTGAGCTGCTCCGACTCCTGTGGAGCCCCAAGGAGCCCTGTCCCCCCTGGGGCCTGAGCTGCTGCTGAGCATCCTTTCCACACAGCTCGAAGGATGTGCTGGAGGTCTGAACCCCACTCCGAGGGTCTGAACCTCCCCATGCTGTGTCTGGGGCTCCCCAACAGATCTGCACCTAAGCAGCTGCCTCAGGAGAAGCAGAAATGGTGCAGAGTGTAAAAAGTTGCAAAACTCTACCAGAAAAGCAGAAACCTAGTATTAAATCATGTGTTTTAAAATCCCAGAATCCCAGCATGGTGGGGTTGGAAGGGACCTCTGGGGATCGTCTCATCCACCCCCTGCTCCAGCAGCTCACCCACAGCAGGGTGCCCAGGGTCACAGCCAGGGGGGTTTGGGATCTCTCCAGAGCAGGAGACTCCCCAGCCTCTCTGGGCAGCTGCTCCAGGCTCGGCCACCCTCACACCAAAGAAGTTTCTCCTCCTGCTCAGGTGGCACCTCCTGGGTTCCAGTTGGTGCCCGTTGCCCCTTGTCCTGTCACTGGCACCACTGACCAGAGTCTGGCCCCAGCCTCTTGCCCCCCGGGGCCCTTTAGCTCTTGCTCAGCACTGATCAGATCCCCTCTGAGGCTTCTCTTCTCCAACTGCACAGCCCATGTACCCCAGGAGACCACTGGCCTCCTTGGCTCTGAGGACACACTGCTGGCTCATGGTGAACTTATCCCCAGCACTCCCAGGTCCTCCTCTGTGGAGCTCAGAGTTGGTGGCTGTGGGCAGAGAGCAGAGGGAGGTGCCTTGCTGGGTCAGTGCACACCACGCTTCTACTCTCCCCTGCTACAAAACACATTCCTCCCCTCCCCTCTGTTATTCCCCCTGAGGTCAGACCCCACGGAGTGCCTCCAGATGGGGCAGCAGGACGAGCTGGGGAGGGAAGGGAGGCCAAGGGCCAGGGCAAGGGGCTCTCCCTCCTCTGCCGAGGGACGGCAGGAGTCCTGTTCCAGGCAGAGAGGCAGGGACAGCTGCTGTGGAGGAGGAGGATTATGAAGAGAGAGAAATAGCCTGGAAACAGCCTTGTTTTACACCCCTGCTTCCCACAGAAGCTGTCCTTGGAATCTGTCTGTGGGAGGGAGAAGCCGAAGCTGTGCGGGCTGGTGAAGAAGCGCTGCTGGAGAGGGAACCCCCTGCTCCGTGGGGCTGCCCTGTGCTCCCCCCACACCCCACCCTGGCTGCCAGGGCAGCGGGCTCAGCTCTGCCAGGGCTCACCCCGTCCTGCCCACGAGTCTTCCCCCTCTGGCTGAGACTGGGAGCAGGTCCCTGCAGGCACCCCTCCCACCCCGAGTTACAGAGCTTGGCCTCTACGGCGACTTTGTGGTAGGGGTTTGGCTTCGAGGTGTGGGCTTCGAGGGGTGTCTCGTGAGCTCTTGGGGTGGGAGGACAGCAGGACAGGGACAGCAGAGCACCCCTCTGGCTCTGCCAGCTCCACCAAAGCACAAACCTCTCGGGTGCCAGGAAAAAAATAGAAAGTCTGCCTTAACTCAACACAGAACACTCTCCTGTGCTGCCTGAAAGCAGCTCAACACCCAGCAGCCCAACAACTGTCCCAGCAACGCTGGGCAGAAACCCACCACCCGTGGGGCTGCTGCACTTCTGCCCTCCACAAACCTACCACAGCCAACTTCCTTCTGCCTCCCCACCTAGATGACCAACATGCTGGCTCCAGCCTCTCAGAAAGGCAAACCCCTAAAGCTCTCTGTGCCTTCAGCTTGCTCCTCGGGGCTCTGGTGGGACAGGAGAACCTCTCTATCACAGGCTGCTTATGGAGCTGGCTTCTCCCCGCTCCCCCACACCAAACCCCTGGCATGTGAGAGCCCTGAGCACTCCTCAGTGAGACTGCTCCAAACACTGAGCAGCCAAAGCAGCCACCACTGGGTGCAGCTCCCACAGGAACGTTTTCACCTAGGAACGAGGTCAGTGAGGGAAGGTGCTGACAGAGCCCACCAGATGCAGCCTCTTGTGGACGTCGCGGGCTCCGGGGCGGTCAGGCTGAGCGGGGTCTCGCTGCCTGCCCCACTCTCAGGAGATGTTGACTTTCTGAAAGCCACGTTCATCTGGATTTCATTACGAGCCGTGGCTGTGAGCCAGGGCTGAAACACTCTGGCCCTCGTGCAGGACGATTTCACAACAAAATGGACTCCAAACATCTGGAGAAGTGCAGAAAGCGGGAGAGTGGCGTGCGGGGCTCCGGCTGTACCGTGGCACCTCCCCCTGGTGCCCCCAGATTTTCAAATAAGGCCACGGATTTGAAGGGTACAATTAAGTGTTTCGAAATCACTTTTGGCTGAGATCCTTGCCAGCTTTCTCTCACAAAATGACATTCGTTTTCCAAGGCATTCTGCCTCCCCTGCTCGTGCTATTAAACGCTGACTTCACTCCCTTTGCTGCTCGGGGACGTTTGCCTGCCACAGCCACACGAGCCCTGGAGTAATCCGTCCCTCACACTGCTCCTGTGCAGCCAGAATACCCACACCATGAAGCCCAGACATCAGGCCCTACTGCATCTCCTTTTTATCTCCCATATTCACCAAGGAAAAAGAGGAACCCTGTTTCTCCCACTGCCTCGGGTCACACTTAAGCAAGGAACACACTTAAGGAAAGGATGAGGAGATTTAACTTTGATTTTGCAATGACTCTACTGGTTCTTCCAAAGAGAAATTTTCACACTGATCTGCTTTTATTTTAGTCCCATTAGTCCCTGCTAAAAGCAGCATCAAACCCAAACCATGTCTATTAGGATCCTGTCCTGATAACAGCATAGTCATAAGACACTCAAACTATCAACATCTACGTCTGTACATCTGTGTCTACATCATGTATATCTACATCTAATTTTAAGGAAAAAAATGTAATAGTTCCTACACTGGCCATGTAGATTCATCTCCTGAGCTTCGGGCTCTTGGTTCATGCAACACCATGACAAACACACATGGTCTTCCACGTGTATCACATGATGTCTGTTTTACACAAACAGGATGGGAAAACCCAAGGGACAAGAGCAAAGCTCTCCACAGCTACAGCCTGTGTTCCTGAAGAGACACAGGGCTAATTCCCCCTGTCCTACCCACTGAGTAAAGAAGCTTCAGGCCTCCCAGGCTGTGAAATACAGGAGTGGCAACAGCGAGCACGTGGCAGTTCCCTTCCAGAGGCCTGACCTGTACTCTGCTCCCCATCCCTTGACGAAGCTCATGCGGATGGTGCACATCCTGGTCAGCTGGTAGACAGCTTCAAAGCCCTGGTTCACAGACTGAGCCAAGAGAGCAGCAAACTCCTGGTTGTTAAAGATCTTCAGGTTGCATCCTGTGAAGAAAGGGACATGACAAGAACAAGGCGTTGGCTTAAGGAGGTGAAGATCTCCATTTCTTTCTGAGGGTGGGAAGAAGCTCAGGGCTGCTTTCCCAAACCCTCAGATCATGGCACACAGCTTCTTTAAACACCACGTTTCAGACAAAGGAATCAAGGTTGCCACATTTCCACAGCTCATATACTGAAAAGGAAGAAAACCACGTTCAGGACAGAGAACAGTGATTGTGATGAGTGAGACCAGATTTGGGATCTTCACGTGGAAGGTCCTTCCAGCTCCTTCAACCATCACCTCCCTCATATTGTAATTTAAAAGCCTATGACCATAACCCTTACCAACAGCAATTGCTCTGGGGCCTGGAAGAAAGGAAAGCACAGGCTAAAAACAGGAACTCACTGGTGCTGGATTTACATGGTGTCTATCAGCAGAAGAAATGGAGAAGTTCTGAAGTGAGCTCACTCTGGCAAGCCAGAGACCAGTTATTTGGGTTAAAAAGTCTGGTTCTTCACTCTGAGGGTGGTGAGACACTGGCACAGGCTGCCCAGAGAAGCTGTGGATGCTCTACCACTGAAGGTGTTCAAGACCAGGTTGGATGGGGCTTGGAGCAACCTGGTCTGGTGGGAGGTGTCCCTGCCCATGGCAGGGGGGTTGGAACTAGATGACCTTTAAGGTCCCTTCCAGCTCAAACCCTTCTGTAATTCCATGGCAAAGGTGAAATAGAAAACAGCCTTCATCATTTAAATAAAGAAATAAAGAAATAAATCCTAAAATAAGGCGTTGCTCTGCTTGCTTTCTCCAAGATAACCATAAACAAGTTACAACTCTGAAACTTGGCCTGAAACCAGTGCTCCTTTGGGACTCCATATGGGCCAAGATTGAAAAACAACCATTTGAACTGGAATGAATTGGTTTTATTTTTTACTAAAATCACTTCCGAGCCTCCTCTCTGGGGCTGGCCTCCTAGTGTCATCTCTTGTGGGTCGAGTGGCACGGAGCAAAGTGTAACCACATGAGCAGCAGAACAACTCCCTGTCCTCGTGGCCAGAAAGAGCAGGGCCCAGGAGCTCTCTGTCTGGCAGAGGGTTTGGGGGGGAGCTTGGTCAGACAGTCTGAGCAGGGGAAAGAAGAAGGGTGAGGGCATCCAGGCCAGGCTGAGCACTGAGGAACAGCTAGGGCAAGGAAAGCAGAAAGATCTCCCTCAGGACCAGCCTGCCACCAGGACTGGATGGGAACAGGGTCTCTCCACCACTCTGCCTGGGAGGAGAGGGTGCGACTTGATCTTGTCAACAAGGGAATGAAGCAACTGCTGCAAACCCAGCAAAGATCTGAAGATGAGTCTGAGCAGGCGGCCAAACGCTGTGGCAAAAGTGGGGAGAGCTGGAGTCCAAAAAAATGTGCCTCAGATGAATCTAGAGCGGAAATGTGGGTTGTTTATGCCTTCAGATGTTGACTCCAGCCAGGGTGGACTCTTGTGATGTGGCTGGAGAATTAAGTCATGTTTGTAACACTGGCAGCTGCTTCCCAAGCAACCCGTTAAGACAGGCCAGAGCTCGCAGGGTATGGATCTCTTCTCAAAGGAAAACCTTTATTCAAGTATTTCTAAACCAAAATGTTCATTTTTTAAATATAGATGTACTCTTAACTGCAAAAAAATCAGCTTTTGTAAGCCTAGTTAAATAGCTAAATCCCCTTTTGAATGGCATCCTCTCATCCTAGCTCTTTTGCTTGTATCTTCCCAGTGACATGCAAAAAATTCTCCTGTAATCTTTCAGCATACTTCAGAGATAAGTTTCCTGTAACCAGAACAACAAGGGGCCTGCAAATGTGATTTCCCTCAAATAAAACTAATTCACACAGGTGGGAGGGTGAGTTTTACTACAGAATAGGAAGTAACAATTTAAAGCTATCATGGGTGAATTTAAATTCAGAAAAATCTTTTCTTTTACTCAAGACACAAACAAAATAGGACTATCAGATAATTACAATACAAAAATGGACTGACAGAACACTGCGTGGAGCAAGTGGCAGGTTCTGCTCTTAGTTCTGCTGAGATCCCAAAGTCCTGTTTCTTCCTCCTTGTATGAATGTAGTGCAGACATTTGTTGGAGCGTGCACAGCAGTTTTATCAGTACCTTCATCCTTTTGGCCAGGCTGGATTGAGGGGCCAAGGTCAACGGGATGAGGTTCAACCAGGCCAAGGGCTGGGTCCTGCCCTTGGGTCACAACAACCCCCTGCAGTGCTCCAGGCTGGGGCAGAGGGGCTGGAAAATGCCCAAGGGAAAGAACCTGGGGGCTTGGTTGACAGACAGATGAAGATGAGCCAGCATGTGCCCAGGTGGCCAGGAAGGCCACCGGCATCCTGGCTTGGATCAGCACTGGTGTGGCCAGCAGAACTAGGGCAGGGATTGTCCCCCTGGGCTGGGCACTGGGGAGGCTGCACTTCAAATCCTGGGTTCAGTTTTGGGTCCTCACTCCAAGAAGGATCTTGAAGGGCTGGAATTTGGCCAGAGAAGGGCAATGAAGCTGGTGACAGGCCAAGAGCACAGGTCTTGTGAGGAACGGTTGAGGGAGCTGGGGGTGCTGAGCCTGGAGCAAAGGAGGCTCAGGGGAGACCTTCTGGCTCTGCACAGCTCCTGACAGAAGGCTGGAGCCAGATGGGGGTCAGTCCCTTCCCTCAAGGAACAAATGACAGAACAAGAGTAAATGGCCTCAAATTGCCTCAGGGGAGGTTGAGGTTGGCCCTGAAGAACAATTTGTTCCCCTGGAGGGTTGCCCAGGGCTGTGCCAGGCTGCCCAGGGCAGTGGTGGAGTCCCCACCCCTGGAGGGGTTTCCAAGCTGTGGAGATGTGGTGTGAGGGACACGGGGCAGTGGGGACCTGGCACTGCTGGGGGAACTGTGGTACTTGATGATCTCAAAGGTCTCTTCCAAACAAATTGATTCCCTAGTTCTATCCTCTATACTATAAAAAATGTCCTGCCTGAGTTGTCAGGTTGCTTATAACAGGGTAAAAGTTTCTGATTATTTCCAAGAACAGAGGTCAGCAAATCCATGCCTACCTCGACCCAGAACTCATTCTCCCACCAACTCCCTAGGTGCAAAGGGTGAAACCTGTGCAGGGTCCCAGAGAAGGGATATCTCCTTACCTGGTGGAATCTTGCAAACTGTTGCTGGGTGCCAGCCGTAGCGTTGGTTGCAGTTGGGAGACTGGACAAAAATGGCACTGTCACTAAGGCACTCAGCAAACACCTCACCACCAATGTAGTAGAGTCTTACTCCTCTCCCTAGGGAACACATGGCACAAGTTTGGTTTAGCTTAGAAGAATCATCTGCAACATCTGGAAGAAATGCTGGTAGAGACACAGGTGACCTCTGCATGAGACAGCTCTCAAAAAGCAGCTGAACCATGATGGAAAATGAAGCCTACCTCTTCTGGCCCACTGGGCACCCCCATAAATGAGCTCTGTCAGCCAGTGAAGCTGAGGAAGGCAGGAGGAAGAATTTATAAAGCCAGAAATGCACTTTCCAGCCCCGCTGTCAGTCATAGCCTGGCCTGCATCAATCCACCAACTCACAGCCTTCCTCCTCCTAACCTACACATCTCTGACATTTCCCAAGTGGATGTTCTATCACTTAACACACGGTTCTCAACCTTTTCCAAAAGACATCACAGCTGGATACAACTGTTGGTTTATTTACTGAGTGATTGGGAATTAAATTACACAATATTTTCAAATCATTGCCTTTTGCTTGAGATTCCTTCGTGCACAAGGACAAACACCACACTCCACTTCCCAGAGGAGTTTACACAAACTATTAAAATCTCAGTTAATAAAGAAATAAATTTCAAGAATACATCTTGGTTGTGCCAGTAAACATTTGCTGTGGGTCTTACATTCCTATTTGAGTCTCTTGCTTTCATTCTTCCATAGAGCACAAGGAGCTTGCTGAGTTTAAAGGCTGATTCCTGAATCTTGGTGGTGGTGTTTGTTTTTTTAATAGAAATCATATTAAAAATGAGTAAGAAACGATCATCCTCTATGAAAGTTTACTGCTTAGGAAAGGGCATAAAAGGGAGGAAAATCAGCACAAAAAGCAGCTTCATTTTTGACAGAAGTCAGCAGAAAACACAGCAAAGCAAAAGCAAATTTGCCTTTTATTAAAATTGCATAGGTCTGGGTTATTCTATTTAGTGCAAGTTCAACTGAAAACAAAATTGGATGTTAACTGGCAGCACAAGCAGGAAAAGTGAAAACTGAGATGAAACCCAAGGAACCGAGTTTCCATTTATAACAGAACAGTCAGTTAGAAAAGAAAATAGTGCAGGAAGGAAAAGGAATACACAAATTTACCACTTACATCCATCCAAACACAGAGGAGTGTGTGTAAAAGTTTAAATTTTAGTGTTCCTCAGTGCATTGCTGGGTTATACTTCTGTGAAAATACACCATGAGCGTTCCTAGGTGGAAGATTAACCCGCTAAAATGCCATGGCTACTCACACACCACTCTGCAACTGCCGTGGCTCTACAACTGTGGGCTCATCAGCTGAAGGAAAAGCTTCACATGCAGGTTTCCACCTTCTGCCTCCAAAGCCCAAGGCCAGGCAGCAGAACTCACCGATGTGCCTCCTGGTGAGCTCCACGGCGGCGTTCCTGTTGACGTTGGAGAGCAGGCCCAGGCAGAAGCGCTCCGAGTTGGAGGGGTCAGTGAAGCCATCCACGGTCATGGAGGGCTGTGAGGCGTGGAAGGTCTCCCCCACCCTCTGGTTGAGCTCGTAGTAGGAGATGGAGCACCAGAAAGCTGGCTCGCAGTAGGTGACGGGCTGCAGATCTGCACAAAAGCCAAAGCCAAATGAACCGCGGGGCCTCGGGAGGAGAAGGGGGAGGAAAAAAAGGGGTTTCAAAGGGACCCTTTTGAAATGTTCTGCTTCCTTCCCTGGGCTGAAGTTAACCACCAAAGTTTAATCACTGGACAGATTTTAATGGACTGCAGAGAGAAAGTTAAGTCATCCCTGAAGCTTTTGGCACGTGGGACAGTCACCAATAGTCCAAGATATTAGTCACTGAGCAAGTGGGGTGGCACTCAACTGCCTCCGTCCTTGGAGGAAATAAAAAAGACCCCAAACTTAGCTTTACTATGTAACGTGGGATCACTCTTAGCCAGCCAATACCCTGGGAATGGAAGAGAAAAGAAACAGGAAACCTTAGAAAGAGCAGACCACAAACATGCTTTCAGGTCTCCAGAACCCTAATGCTGTGCACTCACACCACGCAGCCAGCAAGTCCAGCTTTCCTTCTTACTGGCTCTGTTACCATCTCTCTAGCACTGATGAAACCAGTGGAGTTGTCTGCAATATGCAACAAATTGTATGGAAGACTGGCATCAGTGATTTAAAAATCAGATACTTTCTTCCAGTGCACTTGATCTAAGAAAATCCATTTCCACAGCAGATGCTCCATCACTGGAGGTGTTCAAGACCAGGTTGGATGGGACTCTGAGCAACCTGGTCTAGTGGGAGGTGTCCCTGCCCATGGCAGGGGGACTGGAACTAGATGATCATGAAGGTCCTTTCCAACCCAAACCATTCTGTGATTTTTGATGGCACATCTCTTTTACTGGCACTATGGTTTGACTCAGCCTGTGGACTGAAGCAAAAGGATCAAAGTTCACACTGAGAAGTGTTCTACTCCCCACATCCAATGCAAGAAATAAAAGAAGAATTCCATCCAGTCCTCCCCCCAGTTTATCACTTCATCTCCATTCACATAGTGCTTAAAAGCAGAAGAGCTTCCCATCTGGCCAAAGAGTTAACATCAAGCAGCCAGCCCCAGCTTTTTCCATAGACTTTCCCATCTGCTGCTCCTGCAAGACTTAGGTGAATCTGGGGCTTAAGAGATCAGCTCCAAAAAATCAAAGACAGGTTTTTTACCACCCCAGCCTCCTCTCACACTGAAGAGGGTCTCTGCAGAGGTTTGACTCACTCTGCACCTGGCATCTGCTGTTACTCTGGGATCTTTAGAAACAGGTTGAAGCAGCGTGGCTTCAGCCAGAAGATGTGTTTGGTTACCTCTCCATTACTGTGGTGCACGAGTTCCCAAAGCAGCTAATAATCAGAAAAAAAAACCCCTTTGGTTTCTGCTTTGAGTAACAGCAAATAAGGAATCAAATAAAAGTGCATCTGGGGAACTCTGTAATCCTTAGCAGATCTTCAAAGTCCATGAATTTTCGAGTCTATACCCGTCCCCAGCTTCTTTCACAGTCTCTCTCTTTCCTTAATTATTTCATCTGAAAGCAAATTGCTCTCTCAAAAGCCAAGCTCGATGTTCCTGCTCTCCTCCACGCATTACACCCACAACAGAGAAAGTCTCTTCCTCTTATGGAAAGGGCCAGGCTGCTCGAGGGGAAAGCCAACAGAAGGCAGCTCAGCTGAAGAGTTCTGGTAAGCACACCCGCTGGCTTGTCACATTCTAAACCATGTTACAGCTTAAAGCAAGCCCCTCTCCTCTCAGCACAGCTGACACGGAGCACAGCCAGCAGTCACACAGGTTTAGTGTCCCTTGTGTCCAGACTGGTACTACTCAAGTTATTACAAGACCAAAGCCTGTGTTGCCCTCTATGGTTTCGTGGTCCTCTCCTTCAGAAACCACCTCCGCTCGGCTGGGACTTGAGGGAACTGTGGATTCCCCGCTGAAGGATGTACAGAAATTCTATTTCCAGCTTATTTGCAACTTGAGGAAAGACACAAACCAACAAATCCTATTTTGGAGAAAAACTTGCCTCTCAAAAACGCAACCAAGCTTTTAATAATGCTGCTTTCTCCTGTGATTTGTGGTTTTAGGTTGCAGCTTAAGCTGCCACGGGATGGGCAAGTCTCCTCTTGTGCAAGAACTGGCCTCAATATTCATTTTCAATTTACAGATTTGATGTTTGGGGAAAAGTAAGAGAATGTAGACCTGCTAAAGCCAAAGAATCCTGAGGGGGTACACAATCAACTAAAACGTAATGCATTAAACTCAAGCAAATCCTGCCTGAATTGTCTCCACACAGTTTCAGCCTTGGCTCACTCCAGCTTTGCTTTCACTGCAAAGTGTCCAGTGAACATTGGGACACTCCCTGGATTGCATCTCCCCGACAAGATGAAAGGACTGTGTTCAGCTGCTGAGGAGAAGAATCTGCTGGCTGCTCTGCACTGTGTGCTCGAAGCATGAGAGTGGTTGTTGATTTAGTACCTGTCCATGTGTTTGGGACAGTGTCTATGAGAAGTCCCTCATGTACGTCATCCAGCCGTGTTAGCTGCAGCCACATTAATTCTAAGGCCCACAGAAATAAGAGGGTAAGTAGGTGTGCACACTCCACTCCCCTTGGTACTTTGAGGAGAGCTGTCTCTTCTTGGTGTCAGCCCAGGCTGGGGGTGAAGGGCTGGAGAGCAGCCCTGGGGAGAAGGTCCTGGTGTTGCTGGGGTGAGGAGTTGGCCAGGAGCCCGCCCAGCCTGGCCTGCCCCCCCAGCAGCATGGGCAGCAGTT
>NW_008583329.1:108662-114351 GCF_000691845.1 Merops nubicus | reverse complement strand
TGAAGCTACCGCAGTGCTAATGTTATATATATAACTTATATATAAAATCATAGGAATATAATAATTATATTACTTGTTTTGTTGTGTTATTAATATATTTAATATTTTTATATTGTATATTTTCTATACGTAGCATAGTGGTGCTAATGCTTCTGCAACCAAGAACTATTGTGGTGCCTAGACTGAGGTTCTGTGTAAAGATTTATTTGTTGAGGGAGTGCTGGGGGGCAAGAAGTGGGGAGGGCTTAGTGTGGGGTTTTGGTTTTTCTCCTTCACTTCAGAGGGTGACTAAGCTGATTCATGCTGCTGGATTCAGTTACAAACAGTTTAAAGCCCAAGCCATCAGTCAATCTAGGTTTCTGTGTTTTCACCCCTGCATCAAAAGGGAGAGATACTAAGTCTCAGTATAAAAATCAAGAGACTGTAGTATGATAAAGAAGTTTAAATGGTGTTTGCTGTCAAAGTTTGAAAAATCACTCAGGAATTCCTGGTTAATGCAACAGATTTCTTCCCATCTGACTCGCCAGGTAACACAAAACATAACGTGGCTTTCTGCTCAGGTTTTGGGATCTGTCCTGTTGGCACAGCAGATCCCCACTTTCTTTGCTGCCAGGACAAATCTGGCTGCTGCTTCTCAGTCTCAGGTTGGGTCAGAGCTGCAGATGCCCAGGAGGAGGTTGAGACGGTCACCTCCATCTGCAGGGCAATAGCATCTTAAGCGATTCAGCAGTCACCCTCTGCTTATACCCTGGAGCACTGATCTTCCAGCAGATGAGCACTTACAACTGCTTGCCTCTGACAGGTTTGCTGCCCTTCTCACAGCACCTGTAATTACATCAGCAGCAAAACACCTACTGTTGCAATAAGCATATCCCAAAAGTGAGCAGGGAGGTGGAAGGGAAGTGTGATGTTCAAACCAGCAGCTAGAATGAGAGTGTGTGAGCAGGGTCAGACCCAACCATAGCTAACAAATCTCAGCTCTGTGTTAGCTGCCTGCGGATGGTGCTGGGGAAACAAATCCTTACTCTCTGCCCAGAGGCTGGGAAGGGTTTCTAACTCTGCTTTACTGCTGTACTGTGGGTGTTAGCTTTGGTTTGTGCTCCCATTGAACACTTTACCTCTGCTAATGACCAGATGAAAAAGGATTTGAGTGTGATTTAGGATGCTAGATAAGGGACTCTCTGAGTTCAGTACCACCAGCTATGTCTGCGTCTTTGTGGGTAATGCTGACGGAGGATATGTCTCTGGAGATGACAGCAGACAAATCCTGTAGTAATTTCTGTGGGCTGTGACTGCAGATCCTGTGTCATCCTGCAGGAAGTCTCCAAAGAATGCAAGTTTACTTTTTTTTGAAACACTAATAAAAACCAGCCTGCGTATCTTCGCCTCATCTTTGATAACAGTGACTTTTTACTGTGCTCACGTTGGGCAGGTGAACAGTTCACAGACTAAGGTATTTTAGCTCATTTCTTTAGTCCAGTACGAGACATGCCATGCTAAGGGTTCTGCACAAAACCTGCAGGCTCTTCTAGGGTTGCTTGGCTTTGAGAAGTTTTTATGGTGCATTTGCCTGGCAGTGCATTGCTTGTGATTTGCAGTTTCCTCTGTTGTACTCATTCATCTTGGTTTACAGCTCTTTTATTAAGGGTTGTTCACCAAACAAATAAAAATGAATTCAGACTTGTAAAACTAGAGAGAACTGACAGGATAAGACTATTACCTGAACCCTGAAGGAAGAAAAATGGATCAGCAATGCATATTTGAAGGTCTTAAAAACCCCAGGAACAGCTCTTTTCTTACCTACAGAATAGGGATTTTTAGTATCTGAGGGCCAGATCCCACCAGGGCAACTGGCCTGTATTGTGTCCCATCCTTCTGATGGCATTAAGTTTCTGGGTAGCATCCCTCCCTGCTCTCTCCACTGTTCCTGCAGTTTTGTGTCTCTCTAGATGCAGTTTCCTCCAGCCCAGCTCCCTGCTGTGTGTGGGTTTCTCTGGCAGGGCAGCAATCAGATGGTTGGCTGTGCATCATTTGCTGTTTATCATCCAAGTGAAGACACAGGCACAGCTCAAGCTTCATTTTTCTTATCTCTCAGAACTGAAATTCTTGTGAGGAACACGAGGTTGGCAGGATCTAAGGTGGCTTTCTCAGCTGTGCACATGCTACAAAACCACTTTGATATCCAAATAACAGTCTGAAGATGGCCACCTCAGTACACAGTCTCAACAGAGAGAAATCTCAGCTCATTTTTGTTGTAGTGTTCTTCATCTTTGGAGAGATGATTGTCACTGAGTTAGAAATGGACTGTGATTTGTCTACACTAAACTCTTCCAGAGAGCTATTTTGATTTGAGAAATACGTCTTTTCTTAAAAGAACACCTTTGGAAAGATCTTCTAAAATGCTGTTTGGGAACAGTCTGGTTTTGTAGGGGTTTGCAAACCACCTCACCCCTTGAGCTGCACAAGTAGCTCTGAGTGTGGTTTGCAAGACTCTGAGCAATATTACTCTGTACTGATCCAGAACAAACCTTTCCTTGATGTACAAGCATGATTTTAGGGACAACATATTCCAGCTCTAAAAAATATTAGGTAACACCCTTGATCTGTTTGTTTCTCCTAAATATTGTTGAGAGTTTTGTTAATCTTTAACAGCACCCTTGACAAATTTGGAATATCAAAGGCAACTTCGTTAGGATGTGATAATCTATGTAATAAATGTACACACAGTATCTGCTGCAGTGTTTGGACCTGTATGGGTATCTGGGGTTGCTAAATGACATATGACAAGATATATCATTAAGCCATCAGATTTGAGTAGCAGATGAGAGGAGATGGATGTTTTAAGGAAAAAAAAAAAAAGTCATAATTTTTCTAGCAGTTTGTTAATGAAAAGTACACACAAACTCCTTAAAATATTTTAAAAACATACAGATGCAGCTTTTATGAGTAATCCAAAGAGTTGCTACTACTTAAGTGCTATCTGATGCTACACATCTGAGAATCTCTTTGCTCAGTTTTAGGACAGGTAGAAGGAAACCCATCTTTTTGTGACAGCTGTCTATATTGGATCTAGCCTGGCTGGTACGAAAAGGGAGACAAATATTTTAGGCATTCATAAATGGGGAAAAGCTCTTTGCCGGGGAAAACCAGACAAGGTGTCCATGTGGACAGAACAGCTTTCCTCCCCACTGCACACCTGCAAGTGTATGCCAGCAAATCCTTTTTCATGTCTGGGTGCACCAGTGGTTGGTGATATTTCTGTTGTTTCTGTGACACTCGGACATAGGTACCTGTCTGTGAAACACCTGACAAGGAGCTACACCTTGTTTACTTAGAGGGGGAAAAAGAAAAAGATAAAATTATGTCCTTGAACAATGAATTTTTAAAAAATATAAGTATCTTCCGCAGCAGAGAAAAATGTCTTGAATCTCCTGTTCCATTTGACAATCTACACCTTTACAGAGAAACTCATCAGGCATGAAAGTGTGAAGGACAACATCCCTGCTGGATGGTAAGAGGGCAGATAATATTAATGAAAACAGGGATGAAAAACAGCAGAAGACTTCTGATGAGGTAGGAATCGATTCTGGAAAGGAGAGGGAGATGAATTTCTTTTTGTGCTTTTCCCCTTTACTGTGTGTCTCCTAGGAAGAAAGTGTACCTTTTCCTGTGCCAAAATCTTAGCAACCTTTTTTGACTGAGCATCAGAGTAACCCATTGCTGTTACCTACCCTCATTTTTAATTCAGTAAATCACCACTACTTATCAAAACACCCTTTTATGTGTATATTTCCTGCTTGGTTTCATCTTTCTTTTTATAGCTTTTATAAGATTTTTTTCAATTGGTATTCATGACACAACATTCAAAAGGTGTAAGAATAAATAAGAGAGCTGGAAAACTAGCATTATCTTACAGTAGAAGACAACTTAGAAATAATAGTGTCTTGCCTTCAGCAATAGAATAGCTTGTTTTTTAATCCAAAGGAAAACAATTGAATGAGTAGTCATTATGATTTGTTTATTAATAAACAATAATAAAATAAATGCATGGTTATGCTATAATGATGAGGCAGCTGATAGTTCCCCCTTGGAGTATTTATTTTTGCTACTTTTCTGTTTCCTTTGCTCTGCTGCCCTGGGACTTGTGCTCCAAATAAGTCCAAACAGGAATTTTAGCCTTACAATACCTGGCAGCCTCTGTGAAACAAAAGGCACTTGTGCTGGGAAGCAGCTCTGTCCAGATGGACAGAAGTTCCCATTAAGGGAGTTCATCCAGTGTGTGGGATTTTTCTTTTCTTCTTTTTTTTTTTTTTTTTTTTTAAATAATGCTGCATTGGTGATAGGGATACAACAGTGGCTTCATTCCAAAGCATCCTTCTGGAGGCAGCATTTCTGGTGGGGATAAAAGGTTAATGTCTCCCCTCACCTTTCTCTGCACATTGTTGACTCTCCTTTCATTGCAATGGATGGTAACTGAAAACACTGTGAGAGCATCACCTTTGGGGATCTGCTCCCCTGTGTGCCACGTTTAAAAGTTCTTTGAATCCAAAGAGTGAGTAAAAAGAGACATTCAAACGTGTTGTAACTGTGACAAGATGAAGGATTTCTGTCGGAAAGGGAGCAGGTCATGTTGCTGACTGATTTGTTTGTACTTTGTGGAAGGGGGAGAATATGGGTGAAAGTCATAGAACAAACTAAAGGGTTTGGTTTTTTTGAAGCTATGACTAAGAAAGAAATTTAAGCATAGAGGATGGCTCATTACAGCTGGTGTTTAAGTCATCAAAGGAGGCAGAGGCAGTGTGAGGAAAGAATATTAATTATGGGGAACAGTGAGGGCTACTATTTAATTTGGTCTGTGTCAGTGTAACTGTAGGAGACATTCCAGCTCCTGGGTGCAGAAGAAAAGGCAGATCTCTGCTTCTGGAAAGGGAAATCTCGATGTTGCTTGGGATATGCTCATACCACACTCAGCTGCCTGTTTTCCTTATAATGGCAAGTCTAAAATAGGTTAGCCTCAGAAGCCCTTTTTTCACAATATCGCCCAACCAGCATGTGTAACCCTCAGCATGCCACTTGCACCTGGGGGAGAACGTTCTTCTTCATGCTGAAATGAGCCTTCTTGTAAAGCTATTGTAGGGAGCTTGTTCAAAGGGAGTTGGCAAAACTACCATCGTTGGGCAGACCACGAAACTGAAGCACAGAACGGTCAAATACCTTGCCACCCAATGTAGTGAATGAGACCAGTGACAGAGCTAAGAGTATAATTCATCCTAAATCAGAGCTGTGTTGCAGAAGAATTAGGTCTGGTTCTGATTTGTTAGGAAACGCTAGGGGATGAAACAGGTCATATTCCCATAACGTGTGGGCTGAGGTAAAATCTGAATGATGTGATTTGTGGTTTACATTACCTGTTGTTTTTTTTTGTTTTTTTTTTTCTTTTTCTGACTCACCCATGCAGCTACTTTAGAAGGTGTAGCCAGCCTGCCACGTTACTTTGGCAGGTTAAATAACAGGAAATTCTCCTGATTCATTTATATTCTGAGTATCCACTCCATTCATTTGGTTTTCGAAATGCTTTTACTCCAAGTCAGTCTGCATTTACACAGACAGCTGTGGCCTTCCCAGGAGCTGAGGTCCTGGTGCTGATTATGCTGCATCAAGGGGTGTGGTGTTCCTGATGAAGGTCCCA
>NW_008583329.1:96874-108540 GCF_000691845.1 Merops nubicus | reverse complement strand
CCACACACAGCAAAAAAAAGAGAGCTGTTTACAAATCTCTGTTTCATTGTCCCACTCAGCCCTGCTGGGAATGTGCCTCCTGCCCCGTGGGTCACAGTAAGGAGGCTGGACCGGTTGTCAGTCACGTAGAGCCTGTGGTTCTCTAGGGGTGTGGTCGATCTTCCCTGGCAGAGAAGCAGCAGGGGTATGTGCAGTCGAGGAGCAGAACCATGGAGGAGGAGGCGTACAGATGGATCCAGGATGGGCAGACAAGGGAAAGCCCATCGCTCTGCTGCCCAGAGCTCAGAGGGTGGAGAGCTGGAAGGCAGGTAAATGACCACAGAAGAAGAGGAAGGTGTTCACTTGTTCCTTGGTTATTCAACCCAGGGAATGCCTTTTAATTTGTGTAAGGTGCAAGCTGATGAGTCCTGTTTGGGACTCTGAGGTGTTGCTGAAACACTTGAGGCAGATGGAGAAATTCATGTGCAGGACAGAGGCTTTAGAGGAAGACCCATCCAGCCTTCAGCACCCAAACGCTGTTTCTGAGCCCTGGGGGGAGAATGACTGAGCTCTAGGAAACGCAGGAGATAAATGTACCTGATAAATAACAAATCATCTTCATCCACAAAGGCTCACTCTGTTCACATTGTTTATCAGTTGTCAGATATGTGTGAACATGCCATTCACACCGCGGCGGGCATAAACCACTGAACGAGACCAGTTTGAGTAGGATACCCAGAGGTGAAGGCTGTGAGATGCTGAGTATCTTTTAGTAGAGTCTAGCTCCAGATGTTTTCATGAGGCATGACAAAGGAAAGCTGTGCCTCATAATAACTTTAATTTTCAGATAGAAAATGAGAGAAATGGGTACATTTACTAGCATGCACTAACAAGACTGCTGTTGCCTGTCTGCCCTGTGAAATACATTTTTATTGTCCCACTCCACCCTCCCTCAGGTGACTAGTTTGATCTTGCTTACAAGTTTTAGGTTCGCTTCCAAGTTCTCAGACAGTCTCCTCTAGCTCCCAGGTTAATAATTACACCTCCTCTTTAACAGTACCTTTCATGTTGCAGAGTTGCGAAGTATTGCAGGGCCCCGTGCCAGTATCTGTTCCCTCAGTGGGGGAACGCAGGGTAACCTAAACCCACAGAGAATCGAGTCAAGGAACAAGTTGGCTCTGCGTGCAAAGAGGGCTCTTCACCTATACCCAAAAGGGAGAGCGTGGTGGGTGCTGTGCTCTGCCAGATCCGCTTCCAATCGCTGTTGGCAGAAGGAAAACAAAGCCTGTTTCTAATGGAAGGCACTGAGAGGCTGAGCGCTGGCAGGATGAAAGCTGGAAGATGTGCCAAGGCAGCTGCATTGCTACCTTTGTCTTGACAAAAGTGTCTTACAGTTCTGGACTGGAGCTGGCATGACTATAAGTTTGTTATCAGTGTTTATCACTCCCAGATGTAAAAACACCTGAAGAGTCAGGCTTCATTTTGGGATTGGACCTTTTTGCCCTGCTGATTTTGAATCTTAGGGATTCTTTTTTTCCTCCTCCCATTTTTCCTCAGTATAGCTATGAGACTAGAAACTCTTCCCTATCATTTCAAATGAAGTCTGAACTTCTCACATAATCACTTTCTTCCTGGAGCAGAGGCTTTAAGAGAAACATTAAAAGCCCATTCATTCCTGGAAAAAATAAAGCCTGCAAAAAATGACAAAGTTCTCCTGTCCAGAAGACTGACTGAACTCCTCGTGGCATATTTGAGGAATATTGGCACAGACATCAGTTCTACCCTGGAATAAGGCAGAGGTGTCCCACTTCCACCTTTAAGGCTGGAGACATACATGCTTTCTATTCTACTTTCACCTTCTGTACAGTAAGGCTTCCCTTTGCTGTTTATTTTCTTTCTAGGACTACTTGCCCATTAATAGAGATACTGTCTTATGAACTCGACTCCTCCCTGCATCCATGGAGTTGTTCCAACAGATGTGATGAGAAGCCCCATATCTTTAATTATCAAGCCATTTTTATAACAATAACCTTTGCACATCACTATAGCTGATGTTATCCCAGCTTTGACCTCTCTGTAGGAAGGAAATGACACCACTCCACAGTTCTCACTCCATGTTTTAATAACAGGATCTGGAAAAGGAATAAGCAGTTAGTGCTGCTACATCTAGCAAAGCAGTGCTCAGCTCCTCATTTGGATTGTGATATAGTTCAGTTACCAAGGAAGTCCTTGGGGCTATGAGGTATCTGAAGGGTTATCATGAGGCTACGCAGGTGGGATATTTAGTGTAGAGAAAATGCACATAACTAGATAGATCAAGGATAAAGATGATCCAAGTATATGTAAATTGTGAAAAGAATCAGAAATCTAAGAAGGCTGGACCCCATTCTCCTTAAAGAAAAACCCAGTTAACTAGCAGACTTGGTTAGAGATGTCTCAAAGTGCACTTCTGCACTGCGTTCTGACATTTCTTGAAAGTTAATTCTCTATGGTCATTACTCAAGCTCTAGAGTGCTCCCAAGTGCCATAAAGCTTTGTTTCTTTAAAATGCAGAAAAAATAAAACTAAAACCCAACCCAAACCCAACCTCTAATCAAGCTCAGCCCTGTGTGGTTTTTTACTGGCACATTTCCTCCATGAGTTTAATATCAAACCCAGTACCAAACTTTTGTAAAGGACAAGAAGAGTCCCCTCTGCCCAGTTCCCACATGCTCCTCTGGGCAGCATCGAGCATTTTGGATAGAGGACACTGGTTTCCATCCCTCTGCACAAAACACAAAGAATGTAATCATTTGCTTGCAGGCTCGTTTGTGGACTTCAAACCAGTCCACACCAGCAAGGAAAAGCCTGGACACGTAACAGAAAGATGTTCCCAGTTGCTAACTGCAGGCAGGGCTGTGCAATGCCTTGGCAGTGGGGGAAGGGTTCTTGTATAACCCCATGCTCTGGAGTGAAAAGGCAAATATGTTTTATGTTACATGATGGTGTAAGATCATACAGGGCTGGACAGTGTTACCCTACACCTGGCAGTTGACAACCCTATCCCCAGGACAAGATTTCAAAATCTGCTTTGGATTGTGCTGATCTTATTGTAAATACAGAAAGGTAAATCGTAATCCTAGTGAGCTCAGTCACATTGTGGATTTCAGCTGGATCAGGACTTTTCTTGCAGCTTCTTCTGAATATCCAGCAAGCAGCATACCCCACCAGTGTGTGAAAGGCTGAAGGGTTTCTCTGTAATACTGATCACTGGTTTTCTTTCCTTTTCTACCCTCAATGTCTCTTACAGGTTTACATTACTACAGCTGCCACACAAAGAATGTCTTTGTAACATCCCAGTCAACTAGACACTTAAAACCCAGAGTGAATCCATTGCCTGTGAGTCTTGAGTCTCAGGCAGCACCCTGGCCACTGACTTATCTTGTTCTGTTAGAATAGCCTACAAAGAATAAGTATCAGGAAAGACTTCCAAATGTATAAATTATTAAATTTGAAAAGCAGTGGCTGCATTGTAGGAAGGGTAAAGAAAGTCTGGACCCAGAAAGGCATCCTCTCCAAATAAGTGCTGAGTATTTGAAAAATGTTTTGTGATCCTTAAGAGCACTCCTTGGTAATCCCTCAGATAATTTTTGTTACTTGATTGACTTGTCTCATCAAGGGTCTTTTTATGGGTGTGAGTCTGGTTCTTCTTAAGTTATAGCTACAGTGTAAACAGACCCCAGATAACATAATGAAGCTTTTCAACGTTCAGCAAAACTGAACGTGTAGCTACAGTAAGAGATGTCATCATGCAGCATCATCTCTGCATTTTGGCAGGTGTGATGTCTGGAGCTGTGCCTGAATGCAGGTATTATCATTCAGTGTATGTAAAGGCTTGGCGTTGCCTCAACATGGCCACAACATGCCTGTCCCACATAAAATCTCCCTGGTAAGGCATGAGGATGTTACAGGTGAAGTGCAACGTGGAGCTCAGCTAAACAGTGGAAGCCCTGAGAATGCAGCAAAGCAAAGACTGTAGTGGAAATCAAAAGAGGATTGGATGTTTAAACGTGTGGTGAGAGCACTCCTCATTTTATTCCTTATGTACAGAGAGTGTATAAACTCTCATTCGTTTTGGCATGAGGCAGCTGGCACCACTTGGAAATTAAAAAGAAACTGGGTTTGTTGGTGGTGGTTGGTTTGGTTTGGTTTTTAACGTGGGTGTTCCCATAGGAATATGCAAAGAGGTTTTATTGTGTCTTTCTTTGAATGATGTGGCATTGGCCACTTTGTGCCAGGAGGGTGCATTAGAAAAAAATCTCTGCTCTGCAGATTTCTATGACTCCAAGTCGCAAAGAAAGTTACAGGCAAATTTATTGAAAAGTTTGGCAAAGACCTTGGGAATTTTTGCTGCCTTATACAGTGTCCCACTTGCTTCAGTGTGAGAGGCAGGTCCCTTCGTTTCAGTCCCTCTCTCTTTTTCCTTTAATCTTTTTGTCCTCGCCGTGGCTCCTCCTGAGCGCGCAGTGGCCGCTCACACACTGGCGGCGCGTCGCCTGTGACTCACCCCTTAGTCACTGGTTCAGAAACGAAGCTGTCCCAGGGGCTGTGGAAAGGGCAGCCAGCCCTGGGGGGATGAGTAAACCCCCTCTGCTCAGCTTTCTCCCTTGTGACTGGGGGGATGTGTACTTATGGGCTGGCTTTGCGGAAGCCACGGGCATAATAAAACAAACAACGCTCGTGCAAGTGCCAGTGAATCAAACTTGCTGAGGTCTAAGCTGCTTTACTTACCTTGAGGCTGAGCCCACAGACAGATTTGCCAGTTTAACTTGGGAGGGATTGCAGCCCTCCTCCATGAGTGGCTCATGGCACTGAGACCTGACGTACAGCACGTGTGCTTACAACTCGTGGGCAGATTCCTGTGCAGTCCAGTGCACGGCGGCAGAGCAGGGAGAGCCTGCTGTCAGTAAAACCCTGAGGCAGCAGGAGAGCCGGGGGGGATGTTGCCTCTAAGTGTTCAGAGGAGTTGCTCTGTCAAGGCATCTTTCTTTAAAATAAGTAGGGTTTCAGATCATGGATCATGCTGTACGGTGTGGCAGTTTACTGGCCTGTCACTGAGGATTTGAGCTATTGTGTTTTCTATATCTCTTCTAAATATGTACAAATGCTCTCTAGCTGTAGGGATAACCAATGTCGTTTTTACACTGTGTGTAGCAACTAGAGAGGGGATGAAGTGCTGTCATAGAAACACAATTTCTTGTAAAGACTATATATTCTTCTTGTTTTCCAAATTACAAAAAGAAACAAACAAACAAAAAACCAAACAAACAAAAACAAAACAAAACAAAACAAAAAAAAAACCAACAACATATACTTATGTACTTACTTGCTCTTTCAGTATGAGGAATGTTTGGCAGAATTTGAATGGAAATGTAGGGGTAAAGGTCAAGGTTATACAAACCATTTAACTTATTGCATTACTAAAGGAAAACAAGTGAAAATAATTAATAGACATTAGGAAAATAACTCTCAGTAGATATACAGAGAATTAAGTGGGTCTCATCTTAATAATGTAGGGTTCTTTAGTCCAAAGTAAATTTTTAAAGATATGAATTTGTCCGTAATATGAGACAGTACTCTTAGGAGTAAATATTCTTACAAATTAATAATTGACTAAAGACTGGAAATGCCTCTGCTTGGTTCTTTCCTTTACTGGAGAATTCTTCTGTGATATTCGACAGACGCTTAAATCCATATTCTCAAGGATATTTAAATGTCTCATTGTGAATGCAGGCCAAACAGAGAGCAAGAGGCAACCCTTCACTCTGAAGAACCTGGAATCTGCCTGCTTAGCACCTTACTCAGAGAGGAGACAGAGAGGGGTCTGGACTAATGCTGGAGGCTCTGAATACGTTTAATGGTATTTGCAGGCAGAAAGTAGTTGAGAACAAAACCCAGCAACCACTTCTGCTTGCCTACAAAACGAGCTGGGAGCTCTGTTTCCTTTCTTTTCTATAATTGTCTAATAGTCTGAGCATTTGCCTAAGAATGGAGCTACTGCATCACTTCCTGTCTCAAGGTAAAGGGATTTAGTCCTGCATCCCACAGATCCTGAGAGAGCACCTAACCTCCAGGTTGCTTTTGGCCAAAGTACAACGAGGGATGTGAACAGTGGGCTGGAAGGAGAGGGGAACTGTTCTTCAGGGCTTGACTGCCTAGGATAAAACAAGTTAAACACATATACCTGTATGAGGATTGACATCTCTGATCAGACTCTAGGACTTTCCTCCACCTAAGCACAGTCGTTGCCAGGCTAGCAGCAACCTCCCTTTTTGCTCAGCCTCCTTTGCCCTGCAGCTCCTGCCAGCTGCACTACAGCCTGATGTCATCCCACAGCCTCCATGGGGATTGTTCAGTGCATGCACGTGCCTAGGAAGTGGGAGATCAGTTTGAAGCAGAAGAAGCTGATTTTGGGTCCCTGATGAGTCCCTCTAACTACTAGGATCTTTCAAGTAATGTCGAGTGGCTGTTTTGTTGCTCAGGTGGATGCCTACCAAGGTGGGTTTTGTGCTCTGGTCAAGGATTGTATGAAGGATCCCGCGCAGCAGAGAGATGACAATCCTGACCTATCTTCAGAGGTTTGTAGTAACCAGCTCCCAGGACAGACTGTGAGCTTCCTGGACCACCAACAGTCTTCTCTGACTCTTCACTGTCTCTGCTGAATGCAGTGGTGCTCTCTGGGGCAGAAACGTAGCGGCATATTGAGGGTGACTACGCTGCCAGCTTTGCCAGCCTTCACTTTCTCTGCACCGACTCAGTAACAGCCTGCCTTTATGAAATTCCCTTTCTTCATTTAATCCTCCCCAAATAAATCTTTCAACTTTGTATTTCAAATGGCTTGGCAAGTCTAATTTCTTCTGGATAGGTTGTAAAAAGGTTTATTTTTTTAATCCCCGTTTCAGAGTGCCAAGACTTCGAGTGAGCACGTAGATGCACGTCCTTCCATCGGCGTAAGAAAAATGCATTTCCTACTGATGTAAACCCCTGCTCGGTTTCACGAGCCCATGCATGCAGGCAGTGATTAATTCTCTTTGTCAAGGTTGCAGTTTTCACAGGTTATTATAGTTCTAGCATGGCCAGCATAGAATTAAGTTCCATAGCCTCTGGCTTTAATTCAAACATAAAAGGGATTAATATAAAGGAAAAATCTACCAGATATACCACTCCATTTAGCTTTCCCAGCTCCTGCTGCATCTGTAAGAAGTAATTAATAGTAAACCAGACTGAAGCTGATGAGACCAGGTATCATACAGAGGATTGTACTCCTTTATGTGAAAGGATGTGCTGTCCAGTTCAGGAAGCTTTTTAAAATAAGATTTTCATGGGGTTATGATTTCAGATCAATATTTCATATTACACTTTAATTTGCTGGAAAATTATTTCCTCCCTATCTCTTTGTCCTCAAACTCTTTTCAGTGGGCTAATACAGTATTTTAAAAAGAAATTCTAATAGTGTTAATGTGTATATTCTTGTGTGTAGCTACACCAAAAAAAATCAGTTCTACCTGCAAGAGTGTCAGAAATTCAAATGCTGCTCCTAACCAGCAAGCACCTTCTTTCCTTTTTCCATGTTGTGAGTTCCAAAGTCCCCACAGTGTTGTAACTGACTGTATGTCATCTATATGTATTCTATTGAAATACCTGTACTTGCTTGGGTTCTCAACTGTTGCTCTCAAAAACCAAAGCACAGCCTCTGCATGCAGCTACACTAAAGCCACCAACGGTTTGTTTCTTGCCACAGACAGGGGCAGGCATTAGGTGCACAAACACAGCAGTTTCAGCCCTTACTTAACAGGTAAGAACATTTGAGCGTTCATGTAGTTTAAACTGTAGGGGGGGGTGACACCCACTGGAAGATTTTAGCAGCCTGCAGAAATCCACATTACCCTCCAGGCTGTAGATTTACATAGCATATAGTACAGATAGCACTTGAACTTTTCTGAGCAAAATTATTCTCACACTGTTAGAAAAGGTCTAAGGAATGTCCCTTGATTTGTGTCTTCTTGCATCCATTCCCACTCAATTTTTGCTCTTCAAATACTTTATTCATTTTGTGTTATGATATCAGTGTAGCACGTCTGTACAGATCAGCTAGGGTAATAGGAACGCATCCGACATAAATAAATAGATAGGTAAATAAACAAACCCCAAGTGTTCTGGCCCAGGCAGGAGATCATGCTGTCCTCCTGAAGACCAACAATCAATAGCAGCCTTTCCCTCTTGCAAAGGATGAATATCAGATTATTTCTTGACAGGACATGTCAAGTTTATTTCATGCAAGAACAGGTTTGACACGAAGAAACAATATGACAGATTTTTCCAGTGATAAAAGGTTTCTATCTATGGATTTTTGTACAGAAAAAATGAGGAGAGGTGAGGGTACTAATACGTTGCACCCTTTAAGGGTACAACAGAGATTCATAAGTGGAAACCAAAGCATCTCTTCTCTCTAAGTCCTCCAAAGTTGAATTTGATATTTACTTTTCCCGAGAGGCCTTTGGGTGATGCAGTCGATGTTAACAATCGAGCAACTGACAATAGGAAAGGTCACACTATGAAAGTTAAAATACAAGGATTTGTCAAGTAGCTAGAGAAGGTCAAACACAATGAACTGAAGTGTCTTCAGGGTGGAGGGGAGGCAATTTTGACAAAAATATTTTTGTATTCTTTAATAAAAGGGTTGTCTAATGTTTCATGGGAGGTGGCAGTCCAGACAGAAGTTACTTAAACAACATGTTGCTATTTGGAAGAGCTTAATGACTTTAATTGCGTATATTTTACTGTTTTCTACTGCCCTGTTTTAGTTGTGCTGACTGGCTACTGCTGCACCTGTGGCTCTGGAAATGAGCTGTGGCTGGATTGCTTGGGCCCCAGTATTTGTCAGGAGATAACAAATCCTGCGTGGTGCAGGCTGGGAGAGTATTTTTGTCTTCCTTTGGTGTGTGCAGAGGAGAGCGTCTGTGTTCACGCAACGAGAAAACTGAACTGGTGCTTTCTCTGTTATTGCAACATGCCGACGTACTTGCAGGATGAGCATTAGCTCTCACCATGAGCTGAGCTGCCCTGGGGAAGGGGTGAAAAGGTGATAGTGTCACAAGGGAAGCCTACTTTCATATGCCATCTCTTATCAAATGTGTGGGTTGAAAGCCGAAGCACCTGTACAACATTCTTGCCCCAAAGGTGAATGCTCTGGAGGAAATTCAGCAACACAAAACTGATTCATAATTAAAGCTGGCAAACCAGATTCCAACATACATCTTTGTCTAGAAAAGCAGTCTTTAAGGTCTGTGAATGGCTTGTGTCATTTAGGAGTTTCTGTATTGGCTCCTTTGGGCTGAAGCTGCTGGCTCAAGGATGTACAAGCTGCAGATGTGCAGAGGGAGTCATTGAAAAAGGGCACAGGGGGGTGCTGTGCTGGAAACTGAAGGCTTATGGCTTTTGTAGCCCTAATAAATTAGCCTCTTGGCTGCAAAGTGCCTTGCTTTTTCTTTTCTGAGAGCTGCTCATGACTGCTCAGCCAAGGTACTAGATACTGTCCTATCCGCACTGCCTGTGCCCATGTCCTGCAGTCCTGACATCCCAAGCAGTGGAATTTGGATATTTCTAAGACACTAAAAATGAGATACTTCCTTATAGTGAATTAATTTCCCACACAGACATTGCCAAGAACCTCAACATTTAATCTGAGGGCCAAGATAACGTGCAGGCAAAGTGGGCCAGCCAGTGACCAGCTGTGGTTGAAAGAAATTATTTAGGAAAATAAAATGTCTCTGCAAAGGCTTGTTTTCAGGACTTCCTCAGTCATAATGATGGCTGTATTATTTGATCTACATTTGTGTTCCAAATATCTTCCTCGCTGCCCATAAGACCTTGTTGAGAGTGTTGACCATTGCATACTTCCGAAGCTGACTGATGTGTGACTGCACACTCACCATGAGTTAATTCTTTCTGCCTCACCAGCATGAATTGCTCCAAAGAGCCAATGCCTGCTTCATTACTGCAGCCTAATACATAGACAGTTGCAGAAAGGTGGATTTTTTGGTGAAGTTATTCCTCTTCTGCATCCTTAAGTACTTCAACCTCTTTCTGAGAAGACAGGATCTTCCTCTTGAGAGTGTTACATGACCTTTATGAATGCTGAAGAGGTTATTTTTATGAACGGGAATACATTCTCAGAAGTAACAAACCAATATAATGATAGACTATATTTCTTTGTCACTTTTTAATGTCAAATCTAAGTGAGATGTATCCATTTTAATTTGCATTGAAAATGTTGCCTAGACAAACATACTCCATTGCTTCGACCTCACTAGTTGCTGTCGTTGCTTGACAAGAGCAGTGCTTTTGGTCTCCACCAGTGATCTCTGGCAGTGCTGTAGGGCTGTGTGTTTTCTCATCACTCACATTGTGCCATGCTTTGGATGAAGAGCATGGACTCCATAGAAATCTGGGCTTTCTGCAGCCATCACCCTTGGGGAACTGGCCCACAACTAACCAGCAAATGATTGTCAGACCTGCACAGGAATTCTATTATGCTGTTATTACACTTGGTGACGCTTTTGCTATTGATCTCAGCAAGTGAGATCACTAAGTTGGGTAGATATGGTGCTTCAGGTCATGGTTTAACAGTGGTGTTGGTAGCATTAGGTTAATAGTTGGACTCGATCTTAAAGGTCTTTTTCACGATTCTATGACTCTAAGTGTGCATGTAATCTAGGACAGAGGCACAAGTATTGTTACTTGCTTAAATTTCCTGTCACAGCGGCCTTTTTGCGACTACCTTGTATCTGACTATTTGCAGAATTATTGTCCCACTAATATTGCAAGTTCCAATGGAAAACACTAAGGCACATCAGTTGTTAAAAGGCATTAATTTCCCATAAGCTGTACTATCACAGCCAGTAAATTACTTGCGTTTTCTAAGGCAATAAAAAAAAAAATGGGTCTTACAACTTTATTTATTGATTTTTAATGGGTGTCAGATAACAGAGTTTTATGTTCTAGTTTTAAAGATCTGCTGGCTGAATTCCTTGTAAACTCCTAAAGTTATCAGTACACCCGACCTACAAGAGAGGGGATATTTGTATCTTCAGTTGAATAGGTACCTTGGAGAGTGCTGGAAGAGAAGGGAGTGTTGGAGGTGCAGCGTGGTGATGCTCTGTGACACTCGGGCCCACTGCTCCACTGGTGGCTCTTCCCCACAAACTGTCAGTCTGTCTGTGAGGCCTTGCCTGGTGTTGTGCCTGATCAGATCCTCACAAGCATGCTGGGAGGCACTGCCTGCCACCTTTTTCAAAGGGGAGGCAGAATGTCTGACTAGTCTAAGGTCACAAGGGACTGAAGAGAGGACCAAAAACTGAGTCTAGGCCCTCTAAATTGGAATCTTGTGCTGCTGAATAATCCTTCTGTTGAGCTCACTCTCCATCATCTGGTCTTGTATTTTATGTCAGGACATGTCCTTTTGCTCTCATCTGTCAGACCTCTCACTGACGTTGTCTTGCTGCAGTTTTTGACAGACACAAGCCCTTGACCTCTTTCTCTTTATGTTTGCATAATCCAAAGCATGAACACAGTCCCTGTACTTGGTCTGATGTCCCCAGTGAAGCAATAGAGTCCTTTGGGTTTGTGCTATCTTGGATTTTTGCCTT
>NW_008583329.1:82574-96843 GCF_000691845.1 Merops nubicus | reverse complement strand
CAGCAGGACCTTAAGCCAGGCTCTGCCCTGTCCAATGACAACTTTCAAAGGATTGCTGTAAGATACTTAATATTGAGCTCCTTGCCCTAACAGCTTGTCTTCCCTTGCAGACGACTATTAAACTCAGTGATTGTAATAACTCAGTAATAGCTACAGCAATAATGTGAATACAATTATGCAGGGGAATTTTGCTGGCTGCAAAAGGGAATTGCATGTACTTCACTGCAGGGGTTCCAGGAACTCTTGCACCTGGATGCATGTTCACTGGCTTCAGTTTATAACCAGCTTAAACCTGATATGAATGTTCATCAATGGTACATGGACCTTTTGAAGAAGTTTATAATGTTGCCCTTTTTGTACAGCTAAAAATCCTTTGGCTGGATGGTCTTTTTTAGCATAATAGAAAAACTGTCCGTGCCATTGCCACTGATGTAGGGATGCCAAGAGTAATGGTGCTCACGGAGCTGTGTCCTGACTTTCCCAGATATGCTGTCAGAGCTGGGGGGATAACTTCCACCATAGGAAGGGTAGGCATCATAGGAAGAGGGAAAGGAGGCAGCCACTAGACCTGACTCTGTTGTTACTAACTGACCTGTTCAAAGCCAAATCTGCCCCACTGTACACTGTGCTTTCTCACAAAAATGGATGTTTGAGAGCTCTCCTTATCTGCTGAGCTTGTTGGGTCTGTGGAGTTTGATTTCTATCATCAGGAGGACCAGGTGGAATGGTGACACGTTTTGGCCTCTACCCAGGACCATATCAAGAAATAACTGTATCCATTCAAAAAAAAGCGTGAAGTAGAGAAAAGAGGGAGGAAGAGCAATGCACATTGCCCTTATTTATCTGATTGCCACAATATTGCTATCCAAGATAGGTGTATGTGGACAAGACGAGACATGGGCTCTTTTTGATTCAAAGAACTCATAGGGACAACTAATGTAACACTTGGAGCTGTAGCTAAGCTCCTGCATGCTGGAGCACTAATAGACATGGTTCAACATGTGCTTTACAAAATAGGCATGTGAAATAACTCAGACAATAATTTACCTCTGTGGCAATAAACTTGATCAAAATAGAAAAGAGCATTACAATAAGCCAATCCAAAAGAGTGATGGGTACAGCTTCTCCACAGCAGTAGCTCCAGGGAAAGGGTGAGTGCTCTCAAGCTGAGTTACAGCTCTATGCAGTACTGTTGCCCATTATGTGTTTCAACTACCTTGTAATTGCAACCTAAAGAAAGTGCTCCCTTTTCAAAGGAGCTAAGGCAGTGATTCTCAGGGTATCCCAATAGCATCAACTGTATTTCTAATTACCCACCCTAAAGAACCTGTAGCATCAAGTATTTCTCATATATTCATCATACAGCTGAAGGGGAGTTGCTGTTGTAAAACTGCTGGGGAGAAGGAGGAATAATGCTCTATCTGTGATTGCAGTGTCAGACTGGCAGAGCATTATAACCTAACAGACAGTTTAGTCAGTGGGCTGGAGTGCAAGTGAGGAACTAAACTAGACCACAGAGGGACAAGCATCATGAGACCTACTTGGTCTTTGTCTGCTCCTTTTGCCATGCTATTCAACACTGGAAGGTACTAGACAGTCTTTATTATTTGTCTACCTAAAATGCAGGTGGCTCCAGTTTTTTGATGCTTTCCAGAATTGGTTGGAATATGCATGAGGCAGAACAATTAAGCAAGCTGCTTCTCGTGAATTTAAATGGCTTGCTTGAAAATTGAGTTTGGTTTGGGGCTCGTGCCCAGCTGCCCTCAGACAAGAGGCACATGAAAGCAATGCAATATGATGCACGAAAGCTCCACGGACTGAGGTGGGGCATATATTCCCAAGACCTGGTACTGTGGGGACGTGAGCTCTGTTGCAAATTTGAAATCAGGAGACTATAGGTGAGCATCAAGTTCTTTAGGTAGCATCTGTGCTTTAACGTGAGAGGTGGCCTCTAAGGAAAGCAAAAAGCTTACTGAGAATGTTATCAAACATTTTACTATCTGTAATTTTAATTTTACCACACTGAGCTTTGGGTCATTGGAGGGAAAGAACACCACAGACACTATAAGGAGAAAAGGGTGTTTCTTCTCAGGTCCAGGTCTTTTCCCTGCCTTCCAGATGTCTCTTTTATATTTATTTCATGCTATTTACTTCGATGCTTCGTGTACTGTCACTCACGCATGCCTCTGCAAAGGCATTTGCCCTAGAGACTTGAAGGCAACGCCTCTGCAATACTTAAACCAACCTTAACCCTGGCAAAGCTAAGCAAGCTGGAGTCACCAACCAGCTTTGGCCCAGCTGTAAATTTATTTTGGCTGCAAGGGTCAACAGCAGAAGATTTAATTTGGCTGTGTTGTAAAGGAAAATAGATGATGGTGCCAGTCTCTGTTTAATCTCATAACTCATGTATGTTACCTCTTCTGCCAAGCCCACTGCCAGCAAAGTATACTGAACATTTTATTGCATATCTATTTCTCCATAAGAAAGAAATACAGCAAAGTGTCTACACTAGCATGGTGCTGGTTTGTCACAACCATTCTTGTCCTTTACAGAAATTAACTTTTTTTGGCGTCAGTAGTTTTCAAGGATGATCAATGCACAATTTGTTGTGTTTGTTTGATTTTACCAGCAATGAGTTAGCCTCAGAAGGTTGGCCCCTCTTGGCTGGATACCCCAAATTCTAGGTCCATCCTTGATGACTTTGTGTACAAACTCATTAAAAGAAATCAAAAAATATTTTAAAAAAAAGAAAGAAAAGCTGTAGTTTAGGGAAAGTGAATATACTTATTGGAAGGGGAGAAAACAGAATTTAACTTCTCTAGCAAGATTTGTCTGAAGGATTCAGAGAATATCACACAGCCATCAGGCTTTTGGTTATGTCTGGTCTAGAAAATTGAGAGGAAGAAAGTGCCAGCACACTGCTGAATGGATCAAAAGTAACCACAATGATCACCACAGAAATGAAACAACCTTTGAGAACAAAAAGACTAAAAGGCTCCTGAGTCAGCGGTGAGGCTTTGCTGTGGGAACTGTACAAACGGGGAAGAATCCAGCAGTGTGGTCCACTGGGAGGCTGCTGTTGCATAAAAGCCTGCACCAAGCAAGGTTACACACAGGCAATTCTTCCCCAGTGAATTGTATTTTGAAACAAATGGACTATTTCAGACAGGATTCTTGCTATTCATTACATAGGGCTTGTTACTAAAAGAAGGGAGAAAATTAAAATCTCTAATATCAAAATGTGTTTCCAATATTTTAAAAATTAAAGCATTGAACCGTTTGTTTCAAAATTGGTAATTTCAGAAAGGAGATTTAAAAGAAACAAAATATTTTGTTTTGTACCAAGAAAAGAAACAAAATATTTCATTCTAACTCACATCCTGATGCAGGAATTTCTTTTATTTTTTTTCATATGGGTCAAGGCACTGGAAGGAGACATTAAAATGAAGACTCCATTTATTTATGTAGCTTTAGTTGGAGTTACCTTCTGAGTAGAGACTATATTCCACAAGAACTTGAGGATCAGCAACTGGCAAAAATCTGTTGCAAATATTATTTATTGGGTGTGGTTTTTACAATGAAGAAACCAACATTATAAGGAGGTGTCAACAGTAAACTATTTTTTTTTCCTCCTGAGGGAATGTATCCCCATATTTTCCAATAGGTGTGTATTGTTACTACTCATAGCAAAGGAGATAGGTCTTATATAAACAATATGCATTTACTCATCAACAGTATAAATAAGATGCTGACTAAACCCTAGTCAGGCAGTAAAATATATCTATGTGGGCTTCCAGGATGGAGCTGGAGGTCACAGCTCCTAGGATGGCAGCTGGGTAGGGCATTTGAAGAGGTCTTCACTCTCCCTCTTCAGAAGAACTAGAGTCCAAGGAAGACTGCTGTTTATCCAAGTCTCCCTGCAGAAAGAGAAGCCTGATAATTCACCAGCATTTGAGTGCAGCAGGTGTGCATAAGAGTTTGCCGCTTTATTTCTCCCGGAATGCAGAGATCCTAAAAGTACCCAAACTTTTATGTGCCTCAGCCTGGTTGTGGTGGTATTCCTCTGGGAAAATGTCTGAGGCTCTCAGGATTTGCTGTAGGCCTGGATTAACTGTGCTATCTTGCCAAGGACGTTTGGATAGGAGGAAAGTGTGGCTAGATAATACCTAAGAAAGTAATCCTGAGGGCCTGTCTCACCATGTTGTTCTTGTTCCACATGCTACTTTGTTCAGATTTTTTTTTTTTTTTAGAAAATCAAGGTGGTTTTCAGTAGGCTCCTGTACCCCAAGATGATTCCAGAAGAGCATATCCCTGATTATACTTTACAGAGCATAACCCATGTCAATAGAAGAAGTTGGAAGTCTGGCAGATGACAGACTAATGATCTGTTAAGCTAAAGGAGGCACATGAGGGATGGTTTTCCTGCAATTTCATTACTTATACAATAATCAAAAAGCGGGATTCTGTTTTCACTCAAAGTGTAAAGATTTCTTGATGCTTCCAAAACACAGGATTTCAACAGGAGCACTTAAAAATACTTGTAAGGTACAGGTGAGGAATAGTAAGCATATGTATCACAGGTCTGCAATGCTGCCAGCTTTGTACTCTACTTTTCAGCTTTACTTCCTTTTCCCAGAGATGAGCAGTCCATTGCTAAAAGATAGACTTGAAGTGACTTCCAGGTATACTTTCTTCAAAATCTGTGCTTCCATAGCTATGTAAGCCAGGAATATCTGGTGGAGGTTAGCTATCTTACCAAACACACATCTGTAAAATTCACAGCAACAAAGTTAGAAACACTCAGGTGGTATGGCAACCTTGCATAGCTTCTCCTTCTTGTAGAATAGGAATCGATATATTTAATAAAACCTGAGAATATTTAAGTGATCTTGTGTGTTGTAAATCACACAAAAAAAAAAAATTCCACCAAATGCTCAGCCCAATGATGTCACTTTTCTATATTGACACTGCTTTAAGACGTGCAGTCTGTGCCTGGGTTTTTTGTATGTGTGGCTGTGAGTCAAGAGCAAGTAGCACTTTAGTTGTTCTTTCTCCTTAGCAGTCATGCTTGTGGATTGAAGCTCTGCCCCCCTCATGTGTACACATGTGGGCTGGCAGAGAAATTCCTTGTCTTCAGCTCTTCTGTACATGAGATCCAAGCAGAAATAGTGAAGAGTAAGGCGAGGGAGGTAGAATGTGAACAAACATGAAGATAGCATACCTCAAAGAATTCAAGTTACGGGTAACTAGCCATTTTCCCTTTCTCCAGGAGATGATCCACATGTCTGAGCATTCTCCAGAGTACTGAAGGCAGTATGCCACACTCATTATTATCAAGAGGCAAGTTATATGCAGACCTCGAGGGTGAGAAAACAGCAAATGGTCCTCAAGCAGACCAGTACTGTGCAGTACACTTTGCTGAAGTCATTAGCCAAGTGTAGCCTTGAACATGTAGGAACAGAAGCCTCAGATCTGGCCACTCCCAGTTCTCCAAGCCTTGTTTGCTTGTGACAGATCAAAGCTACTACTCTGAGACTGGTGGTGTCAGAGAAGTATGAGATGACAGTTTCAACACCATCCTCTTTGGTAGCGAGATAAGTGCCCATGTGGCTTTCAGCAAGAGAGCAGGGTTGTATCAGTGTCCAGGACTGCGTTTCTGTTTCATTGACTTCTTTGTATGGTTCACAGTCCTGAGACTGAGACCTTCCCTTGTTGTCACATAGAAGAAGGTGAGGTATAATATGCAAGGTCCTTACAAAACTTACCAGAGCCTGACTGCAAAAGAAAAGCTGTATCTGCAGGAGCTGGTATGTATGCACTGGTGTGCTACCTGAATACTTTGTGCCAGTTCCTGGTAAGAGGTGTTGACTATGTTCATGCTGAGGTGGGACTGAACCACTGAAAACTGAGTGATAGTCTGCCATGCTTCTCCTAAATTCATTTATCCAATGATCCTATGATCTCTCCTGACCTTGAGCAGCTGTAGCCACAGTGACCATGATGTTTTCTTCATAACTCTTAAGTAGTGAGTTGTTTAGGTGATATTTTCTAGGTTTAGAAACCTGCAGAGTAAATGGCCATCAGCAGGTGGACCACAGGTGTTCAGTGGGGTGATGTGATATTCATAGGAATGTGTGGCACCGAGTGCAGAAGTGAAATGCCATCACGGGGCTTTCACAGCATGCGGGTGGCAGGAGGAGGAGTAGGCCACACGCTTTGCTACATATGACAGGCCTGAGAATATCTAAGCTCATAACTGGGTCAAAATTAAAGAAAAAGGCAAGCTGAGAAAGGAATGGCAAAGTGCAGCTGGTTATTGACTGATGCCAGCTAAAGAAAAGGCTTCTACTCATTCCATGGTAGGATGTGAAAGGAACATCTTACGTGTGTGCCTCATGTTCAGAGCAGGGCTTTGACCTGCATCTATGATGTGTCTAATGGAGGAGAAATCCTTGGCTCTAGGCCTTTGTGACTCAAACCACCTCAGATTATAAATGGACTTGTGCTCCTCACTTGAAGGAAAAACCATACGCTGTTTGTATGGTTACCTGAAGAGAGATTTTAGTTCCATGGCACTGAACAAGCAGCAGTTACTTTGCTTAAAATATTTCAGATCAATAGTCTGGATTTCTTGTCTACGAATATGGAGCATGCAGTGGTTTTGCTGAGGGCAGCAGTGAGGGTTGCCACTCACCTCTGTAATGGCTGGGGTGGACCTGAGATTCTGAATGGGATCAGCTTTGGCTGCCAGCTGCTTGCAGCCTCCAGGGCTCATGAGTCCCTCTGACAACTGCTTGGTTGAGTGCATGGTGAAAAGGAATAGTGCTCAGTTATTTCCTGCTTCATCTCCTCATTCCTCTTCAACTATTTCTAGGTGCAACCTTCTGTTCTTCAAGTACATCAACCATGTTTGTGGTAGTTTGCTTTTTGTTCCTACTTTGCATCAATAAAAGGTACCAATAAGAAGAATCAGCTAGTGGGGTGATTACTCTCAAAAGAGTTTACACAGGGAACTAAAGCATGAGGAGCGCAGCGTGGAAAGAGAATCAAATGCCACGGGAACTGCCACTCTGCAAGGCTACTGTGGAAAGATTAATGTGCAAATTAAAATCATTAGCGACTTCATACCAAGTTATTTAACTAGAAGTGACTTTTAGGAGGAATTGTTTGTGAATATTTGACCTTGGTGGATGCATCTCAATTATATTTAGGTTTAAAATAACAAGTAGAGTGAATCTTAAAATCTTAATGGGTTAATTCAACTCTTTACATATAGATGAGTTTGAAACAAACCTTGGAGTCAAACATCTGTGAGCTTTGGGGAACACCAGGTTCATGCTTTGCAGCTGAAACTCATCTTAGTTTTAAATACATTTTTGTGACAAATGCCAAAACTTTCCATGAGCAATTTCTCCCCCCTTCTCCACCCAATCTGAACCATAATATCACTGCAGCTTTTCTTTTCTTGATTTTTCTGTGTAGTAGCATATAGCCTTTTATAAAAGGTTGTAATCCAAACTCTCTCTGAATGTAACCTGAGATAATTCCCTTCTTATATGTCCCCTCTGTCTGACCTGCAAGAGGTTATTAATGCCTCTTCTGAACTGTTCGTCTTTCCTTCCCCCTGCTTCAGCTTACTGTGCTGAATCTTGACTTGATATGAATTACAGCTGGGTATCTGATCTAAATACTTAGTAATTAGTTTCTGGCCTGGTAACCTCATTTTACAGCATGTTGTATAATGGAACCTTATGGAACATGCTGATATAGGTTAATGTGAGAGGCCAGGTGTGCATGGCTGTTAATCACCTTAAATATCCGTTCACTATCTCTTGATGCTATTGACGTGTTTGTCCTTCATTTAATATGCAGCAGGGACAAGGACTGAGATAAAAAATAATAATTAATAGAGGAAGGCTGAAGGTGGTATATAACCCTGGATGTCCCTCACAATTAAAAAAAGAAGAAAAAAAAAAAATGGCAAAACCAAAGAACCACGAGCAGCTGATTGGCTCTGCAGGTTAAACTCAAATCTTATACATGGATTCTTCTGTGTACATATACAAATATACATTTTCATATGTATGAGATACATACCAGCCTTTGTAAGCCTACATGACTCCAGGAGAATCTTACAAGAAGATAGTGTATTGGAGTATAGGTGTCTACAGCAGTAAGCTGCATGTTCAATACCTCAGTCAACAAGCCTGATTCAGTGCTTTTATTATATCACTACCATTTTACCACTGCAGGGTGGGATCCAGTACCTTAAACCACCAGACAGGGAGCTGCACCTGTAACACCAGTGGCCAAAGGACTTCTACTGCACATAACGTGGTCTGTTGAAGCAGCTCTACAGTAACATGGTTTATGTTAGCTCTAGAGCCTAGCTCTGGAATGGATGGTAACTGGTAATGCTGCTGTAATTTGCTCTCTCATAATTACCTTTTTCCATAATATAAAAGTTAGAGCATGCGTCTGCAAGTGTTAGCTGATGGCAGTATCAGACTCATAATTTGTGAAGAGAGTTATAACTACAGAGGAGGCCCCACACCAGCTGCAACCACAGAGCTGTTGTCCTTTATTGTTTGGGTTTTTTCCCTAGGTTACCACACTGCAGCCTTTGTATTCCTGTCTCTTCCTCTGATACAAGTTAATGTGGCCTCCACCATCCTTGCACTCGAGTGCCTTGCAGTTATAAAATTATCTTCACAGCCACCTTGGGATGTGAAGAGATGCTTGTGCTCCCATCTCCCCAAGGATAAGGAGGTATAATTAAGACAATGTAAAAATTCTGGTGGGCACTGTCTTGGCTCAAAAAGAGACATCTATTGAATTAGCTCCAACAGTTAGGAATAACAGTTGCTGTCAGCAGATTACCTTACCTACCATTTATTGAGATAATCTTAATCATAGAGAATAATTATTTCATTCTATTTTCAAGTCTTTGCAAGAAATGCACAGATTTCATAATCTTTTTCTACTTCATAATTTCTTTCCATCTTTGTTGCTTGCTTCAAATAGCAAATATATTTTATTGTCCTCATTGCAAAGGAAATCACCCACTCTGTTTCTTTTGGCTCATCTTCTGTAGATGCAATCATGCTGGCTGTATGACCCATGATGGCAGTGAAAGTGCAAGACATTTTTTCCAAGTCACTTCTTTGCTGTTTTGGATCTAGTTCTAAACTTCTTAACGCCACAAAGAAAATATTATTAATATATTGTGATTCTTGGCACTTTCTGAACATGTTGTTCGTGCTGGATGAGTGACTTACTTTCCACATGGCATGCAGAGTCTCAGGGCCAGGTTCCCATTCCTCTGTGTACATGTTAGATCAATGTAAATATGATGAAGCCAAGTAATGACATGGTTTTCTGTACTTTCTCAGGATTAGGTGCTGTATGACTGATGAGAAATCAGTTCACAATGTCTGCCTCATCTAACAAATGTTTCCAGTAGCATCAACATAAGAGAAGAGGCAGAAAAGTGGCAGTGCTGAGCTCACTGGCAGATCCCTGGCACTGCTATGTTTGTGAAAGCTTTGCTTCCTTATCCAGTTCCTGCTACATCTTTAATTTGTTTAACATGCAGCAAGGCTCATTATTCTTAATAGGAGTTGTTGAGAAACGAGTATTTTTGAAAATCTGCCTGTGCATGCTTAATGAATGTGCTCAAGGGAAATCAAATGTTTGGGATTTCTATTGAAATTCCTCATTGAACCCCAAAGACTTTTTGAAGCAGGAAGAACAGTTAGTTCATGCAGAAAATATGTTTTCCATGTGCCTTGCTCATTCTCCCCTGAATCCCTTTCTTAGTTGTGATATGAGCACATTTTCACTGTATTTTTAAGTTAATTATAACTGTATTTTCTTGCCCATGAACCTGTGGTAGAGTAGGAAAACTACATGGTTTTCCATGCCAGATCTGTGTGTGGTGTACCACTGGTATAACTCCATTCGTGTTGCTGCCATTTGAGAAGCCAAGTTAGGTGCTGGAAGTACCCATTTAAAACCATGGGAAAGTACCTAACTCCTCATACATGTTTCAGCAACCAACATAGTTTTACATGGGGTTTTTTGTTTTGTTCTTTTTTTTTTTACCATCTGGCATAGATGGCAGGGTTTTTTCTTGTCAAGAAGAAAAAAACATCTAAAGTTATAGATCATCTACGTTGTATCGCTTTGCACAGAGTCTCTATTTTAACTCAACAGAACTCGTAATGATCCATGTCATGATTTTCCTCTTTCTGCATTAATTACTTGGAGAAGGGGAAAGGAGGGCATTTTCCTTAGTGTGTGCTAGCCTCAGTTAGTTTCCACTATGATGCCTAGGCCAGCAGTGTGGTAGTAGTAGACAGTCTCCTTCTCCCTGTTGTGACTACTACTGTCCTCAGGAGATAATCTCAACCATTTCTTTCTGCTAAAAATTTTGATACCTAGAGCAAGATGATTAGTGGTGGCTGATTTTGCAAAGATATCAAAACAGTAAAAGTGATGTTAGATGCTGTTGTACGACAGCAAAAACACCAAACCCTTCCCCTGCCCTGTCCTCCTCGACCAGATTTGAGCCTTGCACTGCAATCACTGCAATTACTTTGTTTTGATGTGGCCAAAACGATCAGAAGCGTTCAGCTAGGACGTGTCTGTCTCCTGGCTTCACCTGTGAATCCCTGTGTCTGCCTGCCTGCCAGCAGCACCTTTCTGCAGGGCTTACCTGTCCCAGGGGTGATCTCAGTGGAAGGTATGAGTCACTTCCAGTGTCTGTGAGTGACCCAGCCCAAGCCATAGACTTAGATAACAGCAACAGCCTTGTGGAATAATTATGGCATATAATAGACAATTCCATAATTCCATTAATTTTAAATCCAGCTGTAGGTCATTTTAACAGGGTGCAATTGTCAATGTGCTCCAGAAATGGCTTTAAGTTTTTATAGAAGAAGTGTCATTATTTATAAAATCCCATAGACCTTTGGGATAGATCTTTCTAAAGCCCTAGCTTCACTTGAAGTTGCTTGCCACTTCCCGGAGCAGACTTTCACAATTAAGAATCATACAAGGATGTTTAATTCAGACTCCTTTCAACTTAACTTTCAGCTGATCTCCTCTTTCGTGATGATTGGTTTCCATGATCTTGGGCTGAAGTCATTGGGAGTCTTTAATTTTCATTTAAGCAGAGCTTCAGACTTGCGTCTCCTTCTGTTGAAAACCTTGAACATTTTGACACAGAACCTCTGAATGTGGCCTCCTGTTTTAGCTGTTCAAAAGACTTTTTATTTGCAAAGCCCAGCATATGGGCTCCCTGTTTGTTTTTTAATTCAATCTGGTCTTGCAAGATGATAAAACCAGACTGAAATAACAAAGCTACTTCTCTTGTTTTACTTGTAGAGCTGAGAAATAACTAAGCAAATGTCAACCAGATTTAATTCTCTCTTAGGTGCCAAACTTCACTTGGAATAATAACGAGCCCCTGAAATTGCTGATAGGTAGACTCT
This sequence comes from Merops nubicus, assembly GCF_000691845.1. Lineage (NCBI taxonomy): Eukaryota > Metazoa > Chordata > Aves > Coraciiformes > Meropidae > Merops > Merops nubicus. Next base: position 85,348 of record NW_008583329.1, on the reverse strand, counting down.
TTAACCTTAAAAAAAAAAAAAAAAAAAAAAAACAAAACACCAGAAAATGGAGGGGTGGAGAGTAAGATAGGGAACGATTATTGTAGTTCAGTGATACCAGACACAATAGGGAGCAGCTCTGCCTGGTTAATAATGACAGAATCTCCAAGTCTAGAAAATCAGTCATATTATTTGTCCTCTTCTGGGAGAGAGGAGAGCGTGGGTTAGATGGGGTGGCTGTCCTGCGTCCTGGCTGCCTGGTGGCCCCCTTCTTTTTGGACGTGTGAAGTACGCTGGCACATTGTGTTTCTGTTTTAGCACATGAGTGGAAATGATGCAGCAGGGTGATGGTGCCAGAAGCATGGTGAAAAAAAAAAAACCTTTCTGGATAGTACTTTTTAAACTGCTCTCATGACAGGCATTTAAAAGAGATAAGAGTACAGCTGTGCTTTTCTTCTCTGCTGTTCTTGCCTGAGAAGGTTATCTTTCTCAGGGACAAATGAGGGAAACGTTTAATTATATTTCTGAGAAAGGCAGCAGAGACAAGCAATGAGCTTTCTACTCTGTGTGTGTGAGAACACTTTTGGGGGGAAAAAAGTTCTCTCAGTTTCCCTGGCTATTCATTACATATCTACAGCTTGCCTAATTGAGCTCCGAGAGGTTATCAGTTCTAACAAAACAGTCATTAGGGGATACTGTGTTGGGTTGTTTGTGGGTTTTTTCTCAGTTGACTTTCCCAGTGCCACAAAACTGGTGATGTTTGTTAGCCAAAGAATGTCAAATCAGGAGAAGAAAATCAATCTGTGAGCTAACGGGGCAAAAAACCTCGTGACTGCTAGTTCTTGGTATGCTATTAACTGTTTATTCAGAAGTATGCTAACAGTCTCTCTGCCTCATTCAGAATAGTTTTTTGTGATAAATGTGGTGTCCAGAGAAGGTTCAAAGATAATGGTAAAAAAAAAAAAGACCATTTTCTTTCAGCTAATCGCACAGTGTAGGAAACTAGATTTTAACTGTATCTAGGAATAGTTTAGTGAGACAAATGCATATTTTTTAACTGCCATGTCTAGCTTTGCTGCTAGCCATGTAAGAGGAAGAGATAAGAGCTATCTTGTGAGTCTCTTTTAATGGAAAGCCTGTGAGTTAGACTGCAGTCATCACTCAGATGAAATTGCAGTTAAGTGTCCGTGCCCAAATAGCTTTGGTCATCTGTGCCAATGCTGAATTGAGTCTAATGGGATGATTTTGACAGTGAAGACTTGAGGACTGACATGTTTTCAGAGCTTTATACTCTGCTTTTACTGCCACATTTCTATCAGTATCTATGGCTGTTGAGCAATTAAAACCAACACTTCCTGATTTGAAATTCTGTTCCTGAGTGTCATGGTAGATTTACAGTTTACTACATGCCATACCAAAAGGTTATATCCAGGGCATGATATCCATCTGTAATCATCCAGAAATACAGACTCTGGGATTTCTTCACAGCTGCAATAACATTACTGTAAGATGTAATGTGTGGGACCACTCATGTCAGCTCCATAGATCATAGATAGTCCCTGGAACAGGATGCCAGATCAGATTCCTAATCCTGTTCCCTTAGGTCTCGCTGTGTTCAAGCTTTCAGAAACCTCCTCTTGGGGAAATATGGGCAAGAGTGAGGGTGAAAAATAAGCCTCAAGACACTTGGTCCTCTTGTTTTTAATCCTATTGCCTTTATTATTAAGCCTCTTGTGGAGGAGTTGTTTGGTACTGTGTCCTTGTCCTCTTCTTTCTTTGCACCTCATTCTTGCACTGTCTTCTGAAACTTCTGTGCATTTCCTTACCTGTCTAATTTTGCCAATGCCCCACCATCCCGTATGTAATTACATTAAAAACAAGTTCAGGAGAAGCTCACTTAACAAATTTTTGTTTCTGTTTGATGATTAATTTATTCTGAACACAAAAAACAAATAGCATCTGATTTTAAATAACTTTTGCTCCTTGCTGGTTTTTGACAAATAGCAGATTTATATTATGGGAAAAAGTCACAGGAAAGAAAAATTGTGATTTTTCCATTGTGCATGAAAATATTTTGCACAGCTCGTGGAGAAGTGACATAGGACAACAGAAGCTGAGTACCAAGACCATTGAAAATGTCTGAACTGTTTTAAACTTCCAGTGCTGGAAGGTCAGGCTGTAGAACAAACATGCACTGCCCTGTCAGGTCATTCCACAGGATTCCATGCTGCTAATTTTGCTTTAAAATGCTTCTGTTAAATCTGCTTCCTAAAGGCCAAGCTGACATCCACCTCCTAGGTGCTCTATAACAAGATTTCCTGAATTCTGGACTGGGCAGAACATTTCTGGATGGTGAGAAAACACCTCTTTTCACATCTTAAAATGAGGGATGAATTCTAGACTGGATGCACAGATAAAGCTTTTCTGCAAGCTAGTGGGCCTTACCTGTATATTACTTAGACCAAAGTATGATCTACATGTGGAAGTGTCTAAAACACAAAATGTTGTTAAGCACAGCACTAGGTAATGCAGGACTGAGACCCCCAGAGAGTGAAGAGGGGAATGACACTGCATTTATCTCCCTTCACCATCCTAAATCAGTGCCATTTGCACAGATACTGACACTTTGGCTGTCTGGATTTGACAATTTTGAGCTTTCCTGCTTAGCTACTCCCCCATATCAACCATCCTTCCCCATCTCCCCCACTTTCCCTTTGGTGCAGTTTGATTCCTCCAAGCTGGCCAGCAAAGCCATTCAGGAGCTCTGTCAAACCTTGGCACAAATGACCTCTGCA
>NW_008583329.1:44523-82543 GCF_000691845.1 Merops nubicus | reverse complement strand
CAGGAATGAACTCATCAACACCATCAAGTTTCAAGAATAATTTGCAGCATGAATCCAAACCTGGATGTGTCTTTGACTTTTTCTCATGAACTTGACATCTGATCAATTTTATGCACATGCTGCAAAGTACCACTATTTGTCTAGAGCCTGATGTATTTAACAGCTTGGAGAATGAAGACAATGCCAGCTACATCTGCTTCTATTAGACACATAGAAGATATGTAACTTTCCAGTATAAGCACAGACATGTATATGTGGAAAATATGTTCATAATCTCTGCTGAGGAAATAGCAGTGCCCAAAAGTTACAGGAAAGATCTTTTTAGCTTAAGCAGTTCTAATCTAAACCATTCAAAGCACCCAAAAGAAACATTATTCAATTCATGTAACTTTTACCTGAGCATTGGCAAGAATCCATGGACCTGTCCTGAGCTTCACTGTGAATGGCTTTTGAATCTGGGAAGCAATATGTGTTGAAGTGGTGTTTGGATCTGCAATGACAGCACATGTTCAGCTGTGTAAGAACAGAGCCGAAAGCATGAGCAACCTAGTACTTGATTCTCCTTGCACCAGACATGTGGGAAGATATTTTTGTTTAAATTTACCAGTGAGAGGGAGGAAATGTTGCTGAGATTCTGGGAAGCTTCTGCCTGGGACTTGAAAGGGTGACGTTCTTTGGTAGATGAGAAGCAGAAACATCAGCAAGCTCTAAAGGAACTAAATCATCTTAGCTGAGATGAACGAAGGTTTACAGCGTGGATTCATCTCTGCTTGTCGTACTCTAGGGGAGCCAAGCTGAGCACATTCCTCAGCCAGCACAGTGTAGCATCCCACTGCACTGACCAACAGGCAGATAGGACCAGACCTGCACTTTTCACCTGTCTGCCCAAGGTTGAAGTGCACATTGTTCCAGAGCACACCAGCAGGGATGTGTTTGTACATAGGACCGCGCTCAGGCAGTATAATCATTCCGGGATAGATCCCAGCAGTTTCTCCAACAGTTTTTCCTCCTTTCCATGTTAAACCACTACATAGGTTGGCTTTTCCTTCCTGTTGCTGCAACTAGAAGCCAAGTTACATGAACTATTGTGTGACTAAGTTTTAAAAATCCTTTCTGCAAGGCAGGAAGGCATTTGTGATTATCTCGGACTTGGGGAAATTGCTTCAGTCACTTTTTAGGAGGTCTTGAGAAATCAGACTGGAATTTCCAAATGTTTGTTGGATGGAGAGTGATGGCCAGGGAGGTTAGTGAGGACACAGATTGCTGCATCAGGGTGCAGATGAGGATCTGAAGGTTAAATATCCCACTGTCTGTAGAAGACCAAGAATGAAATCCCAACAGCTATCTAGTATGCCATCTTTCACAAGACTATTATGCAAAACAAACCACTTTCACAGCAGGGCATCCTAGGCTGCATTCTTTGCTGGCAGTCATTCCTGAGTGGGATCTGGCTCCCTGTCCCCTGCAGAGGACATGCTGAGGATGCTTTATGCCCTCACCTGAAAGTGAGAGATCCTTCTGTTGGCACGGACTCTGAACTATACATTAGGCTCCTGAAGGTGATGTGAAACTCTTAACACTTTTGACCTAGAGACCAAAGTGCTCACACTGGGTGATTTGCCATGAGACTTTTACAGCCTAGCTACAGGCAACTTGTGGACACAGATTAATAGCCACTTTTATTAGAAGCACCCCTTTTCAACGGTTCATGATTTATTTTTTTTTCCCCTGAAAGGATTGTTTTGATGATACAGTTTCTCCTGCTTTAACTCCAGATAAGAATTAATGTGTGTGGAAAGTTCCAGCAAATATATTCCAATTGTTCTCCAAACTAGCCGAATGTGAAAGGTCTGTTCAGAGCACTGGACTGAATGTCTCAGATAGAGGAAAGATGACTCCAAAGCAACGTTTAATCTTTACAATTCCCAGACTTCTGGGAAACTCAAATTTAAAATCTCTCTGTTGCAACCAACTCCCATGCCTCTCCAGAGCGGGGTGGGGTCATCCCTGCTCTTCAATATCTAAAGGTCTTGTGATTTCACACAGTTTTGGGATATTAACCAGCGCAAAACACAGTTCATGGCTTGGTGCCTTTTACAATTTGATGTGCAGATGGTAGCTTTGAATTTCAGTGCTCCTGTGAATATTGAAAAGACTGATAACATCGCTTTTTTTATCGTAAGATTTGATGCTGTTGATATTCTATGCTGGAGCATTTTTAAAAGAGCTGGACATTCATTAGATTGCTGAGGGTGATTATGTTAAGGTCTTACTCCTGAAGAAGATATTAATCAGCTTTCTAAGGCTGCAGACATATCACAGCCAGCTATGGCCTGATTACCTCCTTTCCAGGTTCAGAGCAAGCCTCAAAATGCCATGGGAGGATTGACTGTGAGGAACTCAGTTTGGCTTCTGCGTGGTGTGCTGGAGCAGACAGCAGACCATGAGCGTGTCATCTGCTCGCTGGCTGCCCGAGAGCCCCATCACCATCTGCCTCCAGCCAAGGAAACACACAGGGGGAACCAAGGGCTGTGCAAAGCTGGCAGGCTTGGGCAGCCCAAAAACGCTGCACTCTGCATCCCTGAAAAGCATTTCCTTTTAAAATCAGTTGGCAAAAGTTATTGTAGGAGAGAGAGCACATGAGTGAGCAAGGGAGTATGCTTGTCAGAGATGGTGCATAAAGATGAACTACTCAGAAAGAAAACAGCCATGAAGAGCATCTCGATTTAGAAAGATGCAGAGCTTTATTTACCACATGCAGGGCTTAGATTAAACCTCCACAGCATCATTAGTAACTGTGTTCCTGGTAAGACATTATAGGTTTTACTTTGGTCTATGGATTTTGTCTAATCGGTCCCTTTGATTATCAAAGGCCAGGCTGAATTGATTGCTCTCTCGCAGCATGATGACACTGGTATCCCAAAATTGAGTTGATGGCATTTTAGAAATAGCTGAGTGGATCAGACTGACTCGTGGCTGCTGTCCAAAAGCACCTTGGGGTTTTAGATACTGCTGCTCATCTCCGGAGCGTCTGTCTGCTTTAACTTCACTGCCACTAGCACAGTCCCTAGTAGACTGCAAGCTTCTAGGATATCTCCATTTGGGGTTGAATTTTCTGTTTAGCAAGGCTGTGTAGATGCTGTCAGATTCTGAAGGTAGCATGGGTTTATCAGCAGTCCCTCACTCAGCCATGGATGGAAACAGCCTCTTCAGATACAAGGGTCCTTCCAGAGTGAATCAGGTACAGTCCAAAGGCCTCTAACTTTACTGCTTAAGTCTGTGTTGCTCTAGTTATAGCTGAAAAATATATTCTACCATCTGCGTGCAATTCTCTTACAAATTGCTAGAAGAGCTCCCTTCATTCAGAAGCTTGTCATCCAAAGTTTAGCCTAAATGCAATTTATTTGGAAACAAATGTTTCCAGATGCTTTCCTGAAAAGAAGCACCAGCTTTGATTAAAAAGTAAATAAACAGCTGAAACAACTGAATGAATCCTGACTTGTGGCTATTTCATGCCATGGTGTTTCTTTCCTCTTCTGAACACCAGCAGAAGTTAACCAAGTGCACATCTCTGTGTTTATATTGGCACTTCAGCTTGGAAAGGCCTGTGAGCAGGGTAGCTGGAGATGGCTGTGGTGAGCTGGCAGAGCAAGGCTTGTCAAAGCACACATCAGCAGCTGGGCAAACCCCAAAGGGGTGCCCAGCCTCAGCCTCCTCTGACTGAAGGGAAAATACCAGGCTGTAAAACATCCTGTTCTGCCTTCAGGCTGTGCTAATGACCATAAGATAGTCACCTGCTTTATTGGAAGAGGAAAAGGGTTGTTTTTTTCATGCCCATTCTGAGCAATTCTCATTCCCAGTGAACTGATAAGCCCAGATAACCACAGTCATCAGACTATGGCCAAAAAAATGCCTCCTTCCAAAAGTGCAGTGGCTTTCTTGTACACTTCCTTGTAACAGCTACCTTGGGTTCCCTGAAAGAAGCAGCCCTGAAGCTCAGTAGCCAGACATATTTCTGAAGAAGATGCTAGGCTTATGACAGTTGTAAGAGTACTTTCCATAGTGGGCCCTGCTTTACGCATTAGTTAAATTGCACACACAATTTGCAACAATGGAATAGTAGTCATTAACTCTCTTATTTTTCACATGCCTGGATACTTCCCCATATTAACCTCAATGTGACTGAAAAAGGGTAAAGCCTTTCCTCTTTCCCCCTCCTCTCCTCCCTCTCCCGTCCTTTTACACTCTTGGTTGCAGAGTGCTCAGATCCACTTTCCCCTTTTGTAGAAGAAAAGGGCAAAGTTTTAGCCTATGAATTTTGCTGACTATGAAATGAAAGTTATCCATGTGTGAAGAGCAGCCATACAATATGTAAATCACAAAATCACAGACCATGTAGGGCAGCCTGAATTTGTTGTGGCTTTGGAGCCAGGAGGAGATTTCAGTAGCTAGGAGGGAAGAGCAGATGACCGTTGCTCCCAAAAGGAATCTTTGTTACCAGCTTTGGCCAGGGCACGGTAGCCAAAGTGCAGCAGAGGAGCAGGGGCCAGGCAGGAGTGGATTAAAGACTGTAGAGGCAAGCTGGCCAAGTTAAGGTCTTAGTCTGTTTTACTGAGGTTCATGGAAGTGGAAGCACAAGAGTTAATGTGGCAATACCACGATTAGCTCATTTGCCTATTCTTTTTACTTAGGTTGTGGCTTGGTATTGTAGCACTGTAAAGAGTTTCTATATTTATGTGGGTAAGGGCCCGTTCAAGAAATGTTTCACCTGTGAATGACTGTGACTGCACTCTGCAGTGGGGGACAGAGTGGCAATCCAAGGCAGACATGTCTCTATACCTGGGTACAAATCTCTTGTGTAGGACCATTAACCTGTCTTTAGCTATCAAGGACATTTTCATAAGCAAGTGACCATTTCAGAATTATGCATATTTTTTGTCAACAAATATTCAGAAGCTGCAGAATATATATTTAAGGCACACTTTAAAAAGAGGTTTATTTGAACGTTTGCCATTTTTAAGTTGGGTCCTGACAAATTGTGTGAGTTGCCAGTGTCTCTTGCCTCACTTGTCATGATATAACTAGGAATTTCACTGAATTTGGTTCAACTAGCACTCTGAAAACAAGCACCAACAAGTATTCATGCTCTTCACTCTTCCCTATTCTCTCTTTCTCCTTGTTTCTGAAAATAAATCAACCCAAAAGCCCTTCTAGACATTTTGTAGCAGTGTTAATATTTATAGGAAGCTAAGCAAGCCTCAACATTGCCCTTATAGTGGGTTAGTGTTAGTGTCTTGGCTGCTGTTTGCAAGTATTTTATTGCTGCTTTCTAAGTCTCCAGAATACCCTAATTTTCTGAAGGCCCCTGCACCCCAAGGCTTCAGCCGATGCTGACAGCAGGTGTGTACTGCTCGGTACTTCTGGGAAGCATACCATTGACTCAGGCACCTATTTCTACAATGCCAGATATCAGACGAGCTAGTTTGTGTAGACGTTTTAGGCATCCAAGGCAGCTGGTGACCTAGCTGTGTGGCCACTACCAACGTTGTCCTTGGAAAGGCAGAAAAGGATGCTATGGCAGTGTGGACTTCCTCCAAAAGTGTGTATCCTTCCGTGCAGTGGCCACCTCAGCTTCCCTGAAAGGAAGAGACGTGGGGCTTAGTAACCAGGTATGTTTCTTAAGAAGGTGCAGGAGGTAATGGCAGTTTTAAGAGTGCTTGCACAGTGAGCCCTGCCCTGCTGCACACACGGCTGTAGCAGTGGAGTGAAATTCATGAGCAGTCCTTCATTTCCTCACCACCACTGTTCCTAGAGAAAGGGATAGATCTAGGTTTGTTGGTTGGATATGCAGAAATACTTGTATATAAAATAATGTGAGATGAAACGCAAGACAGATAGTGAGACCCCTCTGAAAAAAAAAAACCCAGTCTGTCAGTGATTGGATTTGAGCCGTCTTAAAGCTCCCTGTAGCTGTACTGAACAAAGGAAATGTCTCTAAGACATTTTTTGTCTGGCTCCTGATAAGATAGCATGCTGCATGCTATGTTCAAAAGGAGAATGTTTTCTCCCGAGTCAGCTTTTACAGAGGGAAGCAGTTACATTTTTTTTCATGGAGCGGCTCAGACGGAAGGAATGAGATTTTGGCAAGTCTGTAGAAAAGGGTGGGGTGTCTTATAGAGGAGGATGCTAAAATGGAAAACTTCACTCCTTTGAATTGAAATAATTCCATTATCATTTAGATATGATATAACTGTAAATTCCTTCTGTTTTCATAATCCTTGGAATTGTTACATTTCTCACTGTAAAGGAGAGAATTGTAAGACAGAGCTCCCTGAAAAGCCCAGATAGCTCTTTACAGTAAATGTAAACAAATTACAGCTTTGGCTTTAAAATTCTGAGTATTTTTTGAGGTGGAGAGAAACAATCACTCAAGAGGTTTCTCAGCTTTCCACTCTGGTGGAGGGAATTCTTTGGTGGGTCTAATTTTTCTAATACATCAGCTAAAGTGCAAACAATTATTTCTGTCTTTTTTATACTGACCATTAATGATAGTCTTTCTCTTCTGATCCTTGCTGCCTTGGTCACCAGAAATGTGTGGATGTGTAAGAAAGAAATTTCAATCCCCATCTCTGCATTACCCACTCAGGAGAAATGTCTTCCCTTGCAGTGACAGCAGATGGGAGTCATACCTGGGGACAATGGCTATGAGGCATGCCCGTAGCTGGAGATGAGCAGGAGAGACCAGTCTACAGAGAAGGTCCCTTCTGCAGACATTTACCTCCTGCAGGTTTGGGGTCAGCTGGCCAGAAGCCAGTGGGACCAAGCTGGCAATGCATAGTTTTGATCTTCAGCTTCAAGGACTCCTCTGGTAATGCTGGCTTCATCAACAGCATCTCGTGCTCACTGCTTCCCTTATTAGTTCTTCCCACTTAGATTTCTGAGACACCAAGCTCAAAGCAATAGAAAAAAAACTTCAGACTCAGTTAAAGAACTAATACCATGTACTTTTTTAGGGGACAGAGGCCTAAGGAGCAATCCATCATTACTTTATAAATAATTATTTTTCTTTCTTTTAAAATGCAGCAAAATTAAATCCTTAGACCAGTAGAATTTTGTGATTAAGAAGCTTTGGAGTAGAAATGAGAAGCCAGGGAGCACAAGCATTTCAGTGACAGTCCCCTAATAAAGAACATATGGGCAAATGATAAACTGGTCTAAGAATTCATGTAGCATTTGAATGTGGCCAAGCTCCAAGCATTCTCATAAAATGGTTTTAATGGGCTATTATAGTTGGGAGAATAGGGGGGGAGTGAGAATTTTTCATTTTGGCTAATAGTTCCTGGCCAATCTAGAAGAAAATCCAGTTTCTCCTTGTTCATTGATTAATATTTTGGTGCATTTTCTTCCACACAGCAGAAGCAACAGCAGTGGTTCTCGCTCTCGGTACATACTAGTAGTGCCAACAATTTCTGTTGCCACTTCTGGCTTCTTTTGTGTTGATATCTGTCTCCTTCAATCAGACACATACTGAGAATCCCAAGCAGTAGTTGCTAACACAGCCTGTTACACAAAGTGCACAAACAGAGCTGTAAACAACATGCTGGAAGGAATTACTGCCCTCAGTGGGAGCCAACCTGCTGTCACGTGTGCACGCAGACGAGACACCACTGTGGGGTTCAGTCAAGGCTCCCATATGCACTGCTGGGTTTGCATCAGATTTATACATAATCTATACATTGCATGAAAAATAGAAGCTAACTTTCACTTGTGTTACCGTGGCATGGAGGAGATGGCTGGTGCAATAGAGAAAAATAACCACCTGGCTCTCTGATGCTGGAAACTGGCAAAGTAGATCTGATTTTCTGCTAATAAAATGAGACCTCTGGAATGGTAGAAGCCAAGGAAGAGCTGGCAGAGACAGTATCTCTTCTGGAGGCTCAATGAGTACAGCTGCCATTGAGACTTGGACTTGCAACCTCAGAATTTGCTCCTTAATGGTAAAGTTCACTACCAGTGAGCTAAACTTATCCCACAGTGTCTCGTTGCCTTCAGAAGCAGCCTGTTCAGCAAGCCTCTCACCTCTGGAGGAGTGGAAGAGTGAGACATTTCAGAATCAAATCTCTGAAAACCTGGAGATTTAAAAAAAACTGTAGAACATGTCCAGTATTTTGAAGTCTACTGCTGCCTTTTCCCTGGAACCAACAGTAGCCAGTGGTAACTTTCTGGCTCCTAGCCATGTTATTAGTCAGAAGAGAGCTGTGCTTACAAAGCAGCACAGTTGAGATATGATGAGGAAAGCTGTGGCTGGGCTGTGTTTCTTTGCCAGATGGGAGAGCCCTGGTATCTCACCTGGCTGTGTATGAACAAATGGCTCTGGGTGCCTGTGCGGCTCCTCGCTGTGCTGCAGAGCAGATGGGGGGGGGGCAGTTCTCAGCAAACTACTTGCCATGGGGAGATGGTCACAGCAAGATGGGAAATGAATGTACATGGCTAAGGCTCTACCACAGTTAGAAATTGCAATGCATCCTTCACCTGCTTTTCCTTCTCTACCCCCTACCCTTTGAGATCAAGTGGAGATTATAACTGTGCTTTGAAGCATCCAGTGTGCGTCACTCATAACTCACCAACTGAGAGGAATGATGAAGTCTTGGCCATTTTATTCCAGAGTGGTTACAGAAACCAAGAAAGAGGTGTGTCTCCTTCTCCACCAGCTCCTACGTCCAGTTACTCTCCCCTTGACACTTCTAAGCTATTCACAAGTGAGATGCTGTTGATGACTTCTTGATGTCTTCCGCTCCAAGCCCCTGATGACATCTTTTTTTCAGACAGCCCAAAATGAGCAGTTTTTACAGGCCTAGGCTTCTAGTCCCTGCTGTACTCTGACCTATTGAGCCATGGCCCTTGTCCATCCAAGGCCGTCAGTGGCCTTATTATTCAGAGACTGAATATTCAGGAAATACGTCATCTCTCGTAACCTGTACCCTTGACTTGATCATCTCACCCATTATGTCCTCTTCTTCACTTATCTTCTCTCCTAAATCCTTTCTTGACTCCCATGTACTTTGATCTTCTGCCCCTTCTAGCAAACATCCATATATCTACTTTATTTGGGTTTTAATGGGTTGAGCAACTTCTGAATTTTTTTTGTCAGCCTTAGATTGTATTTCTGCACATAAAATGAAGCAGATGGCAGCATTGTGCTTTTTTCCCCTTGTTTGTTTATTGCATTACTGCCTGGAGTGACCCAGGTTGGGTGTAGATCAGATTCAAGAGGTCCTGCAGATACCTTTGGGGTACCAGCTCACATGCAAAACTGACAAGATAAATGGTAGCAATGCAGTTTGTGCACGTCAGGTAATCCATCTGTTTTGTGAGTGTTGAGCAGGTGCCTGTTTAGGGAGCTATACTCTGCATTTTTTGTTATAAACTCTTAAGTTACTCTTATCAACTTCCCTTCACCAAAAGGAGAGTGTGGGATAAGCTTGGGAAGCGGTCAAGCCATTGGGACTGTCTAAACAAGTTCAGAGCTGTGGTTTGAGCTCAGAAAGGTCTGTTCAAGCCTAACACCCTTAAAGAAAGCTCATCATTTTGGGGAGAGGGAAGCTATATGTCTATGTGGCTAAAAAGGCCACAAGTCACTCAACATACACCTCTCATTCCTATCACCCTAGAAGGTTTCAGGACAGTCTGGATATCTGTTTTTTTTTCTGAGCTCTTAGAGCAGTGCCCATGAATGCCACAAAACTGAGATTTTATTCTAATTGCAAGAAAATTGTGTCACATAAGCCAAAAAATTATCTCTTATTTTCCAGTAAGTCTGAGTAAAAACCTTCAACCACTACTCCTGCCCCATGAATGTTACATAGTAGTTGGGTGAGCTTCCTACTGGCCTGTGTGAAAGGGCAGAAGCTGAAAGAACAGAACTGGAAAAATGATTAACTGAACACTTGTTTAGGAAACTCACTCGTTTTTTTAGAGAAGCGTGGGACATGCTAATTTTAGAAGTGCCAAGAGTTATGGGTGGGCAGCAGAAAACCATGAAGAGAAAATAAACCAACAGAAAAGCATTTGATAAATAACTGACATAACACAATGATGAATAACTTGCAAAATATGTTTAGTTTAAACTTAGTTCTTGTTAAGAAAGTGATTATTTTGAGGATTTGGCATCTGATGAATTAGGAGAGCTCACTTGACCAATGTCCTGAGCCAAGTGGCTGGCAGGTGAGAGAGATGAGACAGGCCTGCCCTCAACTACAGAGTGACTACGTAGAAATAGTGTTTGAAATGCATGAAGTTTATTTGGCTGCTGTGCACGGCTGTGCCTTTTTGACTGTACAGGCTTGGTTGAGATGGGTGTCTAAAGCTGAGCAGAATTTCAGAGGTTGTGCTCCCTGTTAGAACAAGGTCGTTATCTCAGTTTGGAACAGGTTCCTTAAAAATGACAGATTTCCAGGTTGTCTCTCCATCCACATTTGTGGCCTTACACAAAGCCTGAAGAATGGACAGGTCCTTCTCTAAGTCATTGCCTATTTTAAAACAATATCTTCTAGTTTGACAGAAATTCCTTATGTCCTGTCTACTGGCTCTGCTGACGAGAAATGCATTTTTCCTGCTCCTCACAGTCAGCAGCTCTTTTGCAAACCACCAAATACCTACCAAATCCTAACCAACTCCATGTGGCAGATCTGCAAAACCTGTGATGGTGCACAAGTTCTTCTGAGGCCACCACTCAGTCTGCAGCACCTTGTGACAGGTGGCCAGACAGAAGGACCTGGCTCCTGGACTGCATTTCAGAGAGCTGGCAGCAAGAAGAAAGAGTACTGCTCACTCACAAACTTTGTTGTCTTAGAACTACAGTATCCCAGAACATTATTTTAACAGTCACTTTTCAACACTGTGGCTTTGTTGCTTCTGGCCTCCATTACCAAGCCTGGTGTTTTGGTTTACTTTCTAAGGCATATAGAGAGAATACACTTGCACTGCCAAGCACTAGAAGGGCTCAAAATATGGTTGAGGAGAGCCCAGCTTATGTGCATCCATGCATAACCCCCAAATGTAAAAATGATGTACTGGACAGTGTGTGTGAAATACCAGACCTCCCTCCAGGGCTGTCAGTGTGGTTCCAATCCTGTCAATGTCTTCAGAAACCAGAGCCATCACAGATGCCCCATTAGTCAAGGGTTAGCTGGTCCCACAGCTGTCACTTTGAGTACCTTGCCCTGGGCTCGATCTATGAAGGATTTACTTGCCAACACAAGTGTTTCATGGAGAAGGGGACAGTGGGGTGGCAAGACCATCTGCTTAGTTTCAAAGAACCAAATCAGGGCCAGAAAGTAATTACAAGTGCATTGCGGGGAAGATGTAGCACTGGACCATTTTGCAAGCCCCTTGAGAAAGAGTGGACCCAGCCATGCTTGTAGCTACACTGAAATGAACTGTGAAAAGCTTTCTCTGCAGTGATGATACTCTGAGGTTACACTTTCTGAGAAAGGTAGATGTAACTTCAATTTCTATAATGCTCTATGGTCACGTTGAAGATATCCTTTTCTGTATGTGTACATAAAACTATACAAAACCTTCACAACAAATATCAAACGTACAAATTTACGTTACATAGGCATGGAATGTAAAGCCTGGATATTCAAAACTGCATGTCAAAAATCAGGAACATTAAACAGAAGCCAGACTTTCAAAAATGCTGGGCCACTCATTGAAGTCAGTGGGCAAGCTTAGTGCTTTTGTTTCCTCACATACACACCTCTGATCAATATATTGAAAAACATTCTCCTCAACTTCAGCCTAAATCTCGATAGTTTGGGGGGAAAGTGCTTGCTCAATAACATAATTCCAATCCTATAGCTCATCCCCTTCTTGAAGCTGTGGGAAACCTGGAATAATAATGCAAACCACCAAATACTGAAGTTTGACTTTTCTCGTGGGTATCGTTCTCACAAAAGAAGAGAAGAAAATAAAGACAAAATCAAAATTTTAGTAATTATTTTGCTAAAGATTTACTTCTTATGTCTTTGGGAAGGACCTTCCCAAAAAAACATATCTATAAGTTTTAAAGGCATTTCATTTTAAAAACTTTAAAACAAAGTTATTCTTGCTTATGATTGCTTCATAGGAACTTTATGTTCTCATCCACATGTGCCCATTTGCCTGATCTCTATAAAAGACAACAGAAGTACAATTTCATGCTGCACACTAGCATTCTGATGCATAAATATTTCTGCTATCCCATATGAGATACACAATCAGGTTCTTTTACATAACCTCCTTGGGTTTTATTGCTTGTAATCCCAAACTGAAGACAGTAGACACTATTTTGTTTTGATTTGCTATAAATTTTGACATTTGTCTAAGGGGATAATTCATGTAGTGCTGCAGGATTGTTGTTTGAATTCCAGCAGGAAAAATGTCTTGTTTTGAAAGAAAGGCTTGTTTAAAATCACAAATCTCATATAAGAAGCCAGATAATAAAGCCAAAAAAGGGAACAAAAACAATTCTTACAAGGCAGACCTCTAAGCTTTGAATAGCCTGATGTATGAGCTGTCAGAAATCCAAAGTTCACCATGTGCAGAGAGATGTTTTGCAAAATCCCTAAGTTAGGACTTTCTTGGCAGGATGTATTTCCTGAGCAGTATTTTGAAAAATTTAATTGCTTACAATTGTAAAAAGCTTTCAAAATCAAAATGGTGCCTTTCTGCAGTAGAAATGCCATGTTAGGGCCTATTTTCAATATTTTGCTTATGGTGGTGTAATCATTATTTCTTTGCCATTTCTAGAGCTAGTAAAGGCATATATCCTTCTAGTTCAGCTGTGATACTTGAACTTCGTAAATGTTCTTGTGTGTCAAAATTATTGAGTATTTAGGAAGTAGAATGCAGCTACCTGAAACCTTTGGTGGAAAGCCATGCTAGGTCAGTCACTGGAGAGGTATGTCTCCACTGCCAGTTATTCAGAAGAGGAGGCTAACGTGAGTACTGACTGACTTACAGTAATGAGTAACTGTTATAGGTGTTAAAGTTCTCTCCAAATGCACTGAAGACACCTTCAGGTTTTGCTGTTACCCTTTATTTGTGTGGTAGGTTCATATCAAGCCAGGAAGATAAGTGTCAAGCTCTAAGAATACTTTAAACTCAATCCCATGTCTTAAATAAATTTCTCATTAGAGAATTGCTTTAACAGGATCCAGACAAACACCTTTGGTCTGATTGTGGTTTTTCTGAACTTGTTATGGTAGGTTCTTAAGGAAGGAAGGGTTGTGGAAGAGGAGTGAACTGAAGAGGTTCCAGCCCACCTCAAATCTACACTCATCTGTAGTGTGGCCAGACGTGGTCTCTGAAGATGGTTAACCCACACTTCCCTTCATCTGCCTTAAGCCTCACAGGATCACAACCAGCTGTATGCAGGTGAGAAATGTGGGTAGCAGGGTCTACAAAGAGGAAAGGCTTAGCTGTTGTCTTTTTAAGAGGAAGAAAAGAAAAGTGATAGCACAGAAATAGGAGGAAGACCTAGTGATGGAGTGCTGCCCACTGCTGTTTCTTCCTCCAGGTATGCTCTGTGAGCTACTGAGGCTGTCCTGCAGCTTCATGGTAGCTTTGCTTATGCAAAGATATAGGTCTACAGCATAAAGCTATCTGATGCCTCCCTAGCAAGATGGACTTGAGCAACTTATCTTGTGGAATCCTGCCATCTCTGAGATGCACATGAGCTTTTCCACTGGATGAAGAAGATTTATGTAGTCCAGCTCTCCAGTAAGTGCCAAGCTGGTTGTTCAGAAATGAGGACACGGCTGTAGTGAGCACAAGTCAGCTCTGTGCACAGCATGTTAAGTGCCTTACTTTTGTTGTAGCTTTGTACAAAGTCTAGTATACTATGGGGCTAGAACTGATGGCATGAGCAGCAACCTCATGGTTGTATGGGCATCTAGTCCCTCTAATCCTAGGGAATGCTAGAGCAAGTTCTGCCTCAAAAATAATTAAGCCTTTTGCATTCACTTCTCCCTGTGGCATGACTGTTTCAGATCCTCTCTGCTTGTCTGGTTAGAAACCTTATTTCCCAGCTGAAATGTAGTTATGGTTTTTTTGTGCTCAGTCTGAATGGAGTATCTTGGGGAAATCCAGGACACATGGTATATTCAGCGCCCAAGATGGACTGAGGGAGCTGCCAGGGAGGTCTGCTCAGTGCACGGAGGCGTTTGGAGAAGGGTGGTGTCCTTGCAGTTGTGAAAGAAATATTTCTCCATATTATCAAAGCATAAGTCTGTAACTCAGCTGGTCCCAGTGGATGGTGAGGGTAGGCAAGATTCTCGTAGTCTAAGCCAAACTTATAAAACTTCCAAACGTCTTTTGCCTCTTGAGTTCAAGTAACAATAGGCTTCGTTTTCTCAGCTTCAGCTCTGCTCACTGAAATGAGAAGTATTGGTTCCCGGGGGGTGGGATTTGAAGCTAAGTGAAACAAGCTGTGTGCAGTTACTGCTTTCTGAAAAGCAGGGGCAGTTGGGCTGGTACAAACGATAAGGTTTGGTTCTTGTTTTTTTTTCAAAGCAGCACTGAAGGGCAAACCCTGAAGCCCTAATTCAGCTAAACAGCTCCATGACACATTCTGAACAAACAAACAAACAAAAAAAGACTGAACAATTTGTCTGGGAACTACATTTGCTTCTTCAATCCCTTTAAAAAAAAATCTCTAAAATATAGTATTTTCTACTGCATTTCATTTCACCATAGTATTGCTGGTTGCCAGAGAGGGCTTCACTGAGCATATATAGCATCTAGCAAGTTTTGAGGATCAAGCAACACCCTGCACTTGCAGCACTTGTACATTCTTCCATACTTGTGCATTTTGCAGCTCTTGCATTTTTTATTCCTGCTCCAGCTCCCTGCCCTGTGCCTAAAGACAGAGAACATCCCCTTCAGTCTGTTTAGGAGATTGTTGTGATGGACGAGAAGACTTGGCTCATTGTCCTCCTTATGAAGCCATGTGCATCTCATAAAAGGACAGGTTCTCTGACGGCCTCCTGTGTGCTTGCAGTCTTGGAGGCAGTGGTTTCCCATCCTCTCCACAACCTCTTGTGAACTGCTGTCAATATGACGACTGGTTTCACTGTCCTTCAAGAGCTTGTGCAGCACAGAGAGGGCAGTAGAGGAGCTTCCAGCTGGAGTGGCCCTGCATGTGCCCAGGTGTAGCTGATACTAGCTGGGGAAATAGTGCCATCAAGGACACAGGAACCACAAGACAGTGCAGACCCTACCCTGGAAGGTATGGCATTGTGAGGCTGAGAGGTCTTTGGGGAGCGAAGGGAATGCAGCAGAGGGGTTGTCACCCAAAATTAGCGTACACTTCTGCACACAGTGAGGGTGTGCTGTTGTGATGTTAAACATGCCCTTTACACTTTCCAGAATGGTTCCTTATCTCTGTGTCCTGCTGTGTGTCTCTCTACCACCTAGGCAGCCAAGACAGCAGCAGCAACTTCCTGTACCTCTTTGTAAATGGCAGCTGGACCAAGAAATGGGCTGTAGCTTTCACGGAGGCAAATACACTTGTTCCTCTCACACTGCCCATCTCTGCAGGCATTGCTTCAGGACTTTCAGGCTGTCTGTGAGCTAGAGACTCTGTCTGTGATCTGAGAGACTCTGTACTCAGTGTGCCACTGCAGTGGAGCTGCCCATTTTGGACATTTACAAGGTGTCCTCTGCTCTTCTGCCATCCTTCCTTTATCCCCAAAGAGGCAGTTAGCACTGGTGGGGCTTTCAGGCTTTAAGTATGAGGTTTAAATCCAGCAGAAATGTGTTCTTGCTCTCCCCTGCTTCTGACCTATTCTTCATCTATCTTTACTGTTAACGAGGGTGGGTTTTGTTCCTCAGTGTCTGGAATGACTGGATTTTAAGAATAGGGCTGGTTTGCTGTGAATTGAGGCTCTGTGATTTTAATAATTGCTGTCCAACATCCTCGTACTTTGAGGAGAAAAAAAAAAAAGTGGGTGGAAGGAGAGCTCCTTAAAGTCATGTTAGTGTTTAAAGCCAAATCATATAAATGCAACTGTCAAAACACACATCTGTGTTTACTGAATAAGTTACATTTTAGTGCAGTTTTTAAATGGCCTCTTCTTCCAGTCAAGATGCCAGGAATAATTTCAACACACTTCCAGAGTCCTAGATGAAACTACTGATGATGAATAATACCCCTCACAGAGCCTATGATGGATAGCAAGTTAAACTGAGTAGTTAGACCAAACTTTGTATAGTTCAGAGGTTTCTATTCATGACGCTACTTACTGCTTCATTTGTAACATCTTTTAAAAATCAAAACAAAAAACTTGATAGCCTAGTTATTATGCTTTTGAAAATAAATGAACTCTGAAAATGCAGTAAGAGCTGTCTCATGTGAGGCAAGCGCTGAAGCAGGAACCTGTCTGCTGGAGCTGTATTCCAAGTGCAGCACACATGCACACAAAACCTTGCTGCAGCTTACTGGCACAGCAGCTTACAAGAGGATGAAATATTTCATAAGAGGGATCTAAAGAAAATGAGAAAAGAATACATGACTATGCAGTAGTTAGTGATAACTGCTCCCCTCAGCTCCATGCTGAGCTTCAAAGCAAATAGCTAAGCCCTTTCAGCAAAAAGAACCATGATTGCTGAACAAGTGCATGCCTTGGAGCCTGCTGTTCCAGTGAGTATCCTTAGGTTGTATTGTTTCATCCTGAGCCTTAGAGTTGTGTGTTTGGTTTTGAGAACTGCAGTAACTGTGGTTTCAGAAATATTTGTTCATTTTTATTAGTAACTGTGACAATTATTTCATCTAGTCATTTATCTCTAGCCCTATCCAGCAAAGAGTAGTCAGGGACATCTCCCCAACCCAGATCTGGGTTAAAGCATTTCACTGCATCAGGGGCGGTGGAGCCTTACAACGCTTCTGATAGAGAAGGAATTGAACCTGGTCCTCTCACATCACAGAGAAATTCTCAGACTATTGAAATGCTGATTAAAAAGGGTCTGGGAACATCACCACCACTCCCACCATGCCTTCTTTTGCCTGTAGCTGTGCTTAGTCAGAGCAAACCACAAGAGGGAGGGTTGTGAGGGTGGTAGGTGTGAGGTCTTGGTGGGACATGAGTATGAACAAGGTGTTAGTTGGTTGGCAGTTACCTTGTAAAATGCATGCACACACCTCCTAGCTGCCATAGGTAGATTGAACAGACCAGCACAACTTGGGCAAGTACCTGGCTAGATGACACAGCAGGCAGAAAGTAAATCTCTTTATTTTGCCAAGGGGGAAGTGCCCACTGCCGAGACAGAACAACTGAGAATTCACTTCAAGCATCTTTCCCCTCATACTTTCAATGGGTTATCCTAGACTTACAGTTAAATCCTGAAATGAGGAGTTTTTTTTTTTTTGCATGTAGCCTTATAAAAGTTGACCTTTTGTAAAGAGAAATTGTTCTTAGCTCATGTTAAGGAATTCCTTTTTTGGATTTGGGATTTTTAAAGATTCTTGACAAGGTAATATATGCCATCTATGTATCTTAACTTACAGAATATACTCATGCTAAAGTTGGGACAGTTGTCTTTTTATTCCCTGTAGTTTTAAAAAAAAAAAAAAAATCATGTACCACAGCAGATCCCAGCTTCCTCTTCTCTGTACTTTAACTGTTAAGGGCACAGCTTCCCCCATGCTGCTCCCTGAGTTGCAGCAGTAAAGCTATTTGGGAGTCTGGGCCGTGAACGATATTAGAAATTCTTTTTTTTTTTTTTTTAAAGGCAGGGGAGTGGGGTGAGGGAGAACAGAAAACCACTCAGCAAAATCTGCTATTTTTTGCCTCCTGAAATGACAGGGAGAGTTGTGTGCTCCTATACAAAGTGAATGTCCCATGGCCAGTAGAGTTGTTTCAACTCAGTGACTTCTTACAACCACCCCAGACTCACTTTGCACAGAGCACAAGAAGAAACCAGGCATTCAAGGAATAAGGCAAGGAAGAATTAGGGAGGAGGTCACAAAATCTGAAATGAAATGTCATTGTGGGAAAATGATCAAAGCATGCACCCAGGGAAGATGGATGTAGACCGCCTAAAACAGCTGTGCAATTCTTTAGGGACTCAGTGGAGGGTTTGCTGGATCTATGTTGCAATTGTTCTCATGGTTCATGCTTTGTAAATCCATAGCTTGCTCGAACTTGTAGTGGTGTGAACTTGATGAACTGCTGCTTGGGTCATTTGATTTTTTTTTTAGTAATTTAAACTTGGGGGGGTTTTCCCCCTCAGTGAAATAAAACTGAAAAGCAACACGCCAGACTATTCTACAATACAAATTTAATCCCAGAGTTCTAAAGGTCAGAACTGAAAAACATACACAGAAAATATACTTGAAGGTATCAAAAGGATTAAATAAATAGGTTTCTACAGAAATAATTAATTTTTTTAAACCTTGCAGAATGTGATTGAAAGCTGAGGTGCATCAATGTGTTTGTGACCATCAAAGGAGTGCAGTTGGAAAGACTTTAGTGCATTCTGGATGGTTTTTTGAATGAGAAGTTTGTAGGTTGCCTTCCTCCAGTGCTGTGGTCTCCTCTGCTTTCTCCTTGTCAGCTGTTGAGGGAGTGGCTCTATTTCCCAGATCTCTGAATGTGTTTGATTTGGGTCCCTGCTCCAATTTCCCAGCTGTTACTTGAAGGCTGTTTTGAGGTTTGGAGTATCTTCTCTGCCTCCCTTGTTGAGCCCACAAAGGCCTCCAAGAATACTTGGAGATGTGCCAAAGCATACAGGGTCAGAGGGAGTCCCCAAAACTGTGGCTGCCCTTGCAGAAACAGCAAGCTTGGCAACTGCAGCCTGGTAGTCCTTGGCAGCAGAGTCATTCCTTTATCTAGAGAATCGAGAGCAGCACTATGGATCGTTTTTGCATGGGTAGGACTTAGAGCTTATCTTGCTCATGTCTGTGGCTCCATCTCTGCAGTGTCCAAATAGCTCAGCCTGAAAAATCCCAGGCATGGCATTACACTGAGGGTTGAACCCTCCCCTTGTTTCTCTCGGATCCTGCAGTCGCTCATGTCCATGCCAGAAGGCTGAACATTTATTGGACCAAACGAAATGGAGAAAAACAGGAAGAAGAATGAAGAATGTTTCTGCAGTAGGACTTCTGATGTGTCAGACATCCAAAAACCTCAGTGGATAGGCATGCTGTCTTTCAAATGACAGTCTTGGAGTGTGTTAAGGTTTGGGAGCTTTTTAAGCTAAAGAATAAAAATAGATAGATTCAAAACAATATGAAAATAGTCACCATTTGCATTCAGTCATAGGATGAGTTGAGAAGGCACTGAGAGATGTCCAGTGGATGAACCATTGTTGGCCTTGTCCTACGTTCACACTCTTTGTTAATTTTCAGTAATTAGGCTATGTTAAGTTGTGCTTATAACAGAAGAGCATGTCAGCTGAAGATATCTGTGCTCTGTCCCCCCTTGGAATGCATTTGACCCATTATTTCAGTTTCTGCTTTTGAAATTATTGGAAAAGTGAAAACGTGATACCTTCTGCCTGCTGTGTCATCTAGCCAGGTTCTTGCCCAAGCTGTGCTGGTCTGTTCAATCTACCTATGGCAGCTAGGAGGTGTGTGCATCTCTAATGTCATCTTGCCTTTATTCAAGTGCAAGAGACTCATGGTAACCCTTGTAACTATTAACTGTAACACAGACCTTTTACTGATTACCACTGTACTAGTATGTGAGACCATCCACTGTCATCTTCCAGAGGGTCTTATAGGAGATATTGTTTCTTCCTTCTTCTAGGCAACATTTTAACTTTACCTGCCGTTGTTAGCTCTACCCTATTTTTTTTTTTTTTTTTACATTTACTGTCTCCTCATAGCCCAATCACCCTCTTACTCATCATATAACAGAGTTTATATATATACATACACACACACACACACCCCCTTTTTTTTTTCCCCTCTGCAATCCTGCACACCTATTTGATAATTTTTAGTGAGCCTTTTGCATTTTATAGCATGAGAAAACAGGCCATCCAAATATTGTAGTAATTAGAATTGTGTCATTTCTTATGTAAAAAGCTGAGTTTGAGGCCCACAGGATAGCATGCACCTTGGAGCGTTCATAACTTTAATGCATTTCTAACTTAAAACCAAAATAAAATCCATCTGTTGACACTGCTTCTAACTTCACCACATCTAGCCAGACCGTACTGGAATAATGTGTACACCTTGTTGTGAAGTCCATGAGAAGGGAGTGAGATCACTGGAAATTCAGTCTAGATTCAGTCAGCATCTGGCTCTGGTTTACTTGGTTGGCTCACAAATTCTGGAGACCTGGTTCAAATGGTGGATGACAAACACTGTGTACTGCTACCCACGTTTGAATTTTCTCATCCTGCCATGAATTTGTTTGTTCTTGAGCTCTGTGGCACTTTTTTTAGACTTCCTCTGGATGTCATTGGTGAAAAATGAGGACAGTTGTGTGCAAGGAAGCTAGAAGAGAAATTTTAATGTTTGAGGATGATCTTAAGAACTGAGTAGGAAGCTCAGATGGTAAACTGGGAGAATAAAGAAGTGACCTGTATCACCCAAGCTTCTGGAATTGAATGTCAGGAAGCTACATGCTCTCCTCCTGGCTCTCCCAGTTCAGATCTTTGGTCTGGAATTGATGTTGATCTAAACTGTTCTGTTCTGTCATCATTGATCCCAGCTCCTTCTTCTCACTGTCTTTCCTCCCTCACATGTACGTATTTGTTTTCTTAGTTGTAAACCAGTTGCAACTCAGATACTGGCTAGACTAAACCCCTTTTATTTTTTGCAGTATGGTTCATTGATGCAGCTCCTGATCCCAATTCATGCATGCTTGAGTTAGGAAGAGTGACAATAAAAAGCAAGGCTGGGAACTCCTTTAGCTGACACCAACTCCACAGGGCAAGGCCCATGGATTGGTGCTCTGAATGACCACCTATACATGGGCATGTTCTGTTTTATGATCTGTCCCTACTTTCCTCTTCTTTAAAGCCAGAAGACCTTGCGTTTGACTATCCATCTCACCAAGATGTTTGGAGGATTAACAAGCTACTACTGCTACAGACTGAGAGTTCTGAAACTGATAGTAGAGTTTTAAAATTGAGTCCCAAAATAAAGCTCTGAATTTTACAGGTGTATCATGTTTGACAGTAGTTCTATTGAAATAAACAGATGTATGTTCACCATCTGAACATCTACAGGTTGCTCAGGGTCTCATCCAGCCTGGCCTTGAACACGTCCAGGGATGGGGCATCTACAACCTCTCTGGGCAACCTAGTCCAGAGTCTGGCCACCCTCCTCCTGAAGAACTTCTTCCTAAGATCCAGTCTAAACCTATTCTCCTTCAGTCTAAAACTATTTCACCTTGTCCTGTCACTGGACACTCTTGTGAAAAGTCCCTCTCCAGCCTTTCTGTAGGTTCCCCTCAGGTATTGGAAGGCAGTTATAAGGTGGAATCTTCGCTTCTCCGGGGTGAAAGGGATGAGAGAAAAGTAGAACAAGTATCCTGCATGAGCTTTTAAACAGAGAAATATAAGCCTCTTTAAAATGGTTTAACATAATGTATTTAAAATTTCAGAGAAATATGAAGATTTTTGCATGCCACACAAAAGAGTGGAGTTACTGTTAACACCTTTCATCCAACTCTGAAAAGCATGCTTTGTTATATACTGTCTACTGATACCCAAAATAGCCACCTTCAAAAGTGAACTTTTCTATCTCTAATGAGAATAGTGATTAGAATGACCCCAGCATTCTCCTTGTTCCCATGCTCATGCTTCTCACTGCATCCAAACCAAATAAAGATATTAATGAGGTTTACATCCAAGTCAAGTTAAAACCTCAGTTATTTCTTCTTAAATAATTCATGGTTGTATTAATTTGTGAGTCTATTATCTCTTCTTCATCCTTTTTACATTGCTTTTCAGCTGATTGAGTTCTGTTTGTGTTTGTGGGCAGAGACCAAGAATGGAAAACATAATCCTCGAGGTGCCTGAGAAATTTCAGACTGCAAGATCATTCTCATTTTCCACATAAACCCTGCTATAAAATCGAGTGTCTGAAGTATTTGCTTTTAACAAAGAGGTAAAGATATTTTTCTTTCAAATAATGAAGGAGATAATTAGTGTTTTCCTTAGCAGAAAAAAGATCTACCTGACTTACCAAGCATCAGAACAAGCTGTTTACACTTGCAGAGGAAGGGAATACGTAGCTCACATCTTGCCCTTCCATCTACTGTCTTTACTTTGGTGAAAGGCATGTTTCAGATGGAAGATCAACCATTTGAGTACTTTTTCAATTCCTGGAGTGTAGAAAGATTTCAGTGATACCTCATCAAGAGGAGTGTGCATGAATCAAAAGAATGGATTTGCCTTAAATGTCTAATTTGTATTTTTTTATCATATTTGGGTATCTTTTCTAAGTTGTAAGCACGTCCTAAAGCAGAGGAATGTTATTGAGTGTGAAAATGAGAGCAAAATAAATACTTTTAAACAGTGCTGGAATCATCTTAATGCAGGGCAATAATATTCCCCTTTGGAGTGCAAAGAACAGATCCTAAAAAAAAAAAAAGGAGAGAAAGTTTTTGTAAAATGTTACATCTTCAAAATGGCTGTGCTTAGTCTTTACATCTTCTGAAGAGCAGAGGAGTGGGAGATTTGCTGGAGTGATCAGCAGAGGAGGAGAAGCTATGTAGGGTGGGCTGGGGCTGAGGTCCCATGATGTGTCGTGGCAGTGCCCCAGAGCTTAACACCCTCCAGCTGTGAGTGAGATGTTCCCACACGAGGGGAAGTTGCCAGCTCTCCTAGATGGTCCTCAGCAGAAAAGGAGAGTGGGACGTTCACATGTTTATTTCTGTACTTTGGAAAAGGAGCAGCTGGTATTGCACATTATCTGTTTATCTTCCTCGTGTTCCTTTTCTGTTGCATCTTAAAGCCTCCTTTGTACAGCTGCCCAATAGATCCTTTGAAAGTGAAGATTAGCTCATCTGAGCACTGAACAGTTTAATTTTCCCAGGTTTCTAGGATGATGCTGGAGCCAGTATTTCTTAATGACTCCTAACATTTGAATTAATCTGTTATTGCCAGTCAGATATCAACAGAAAAATTACACCGCAAAATAACTTCTTTCAAGGGGATTTAAACTCCTAAATACCTTTTCCAGGCTTCAGCTGTGTCTCAGCTTCCCATTTGCAACAGACATTCCCATCTCAAAGAAACTGCAAATGTGTGGTAAGTTCTGAAACACCTGATTATTGTAGAAGGAGGATGCGGCTGAATACAAGGCATAGCAGGGGTCTTGAAGACAAAAGCTTATCTCCTTATCTGCATATCTACTTCTTCCTTACTAGGGATCTTGCTAGTTAAATAAAAGAGAGAGAGAAAGTACTATGCAATTAAAGTTACTAGAATTTTTTTGTGACTAACATTTACAGACTTCATGAAAAAAACCAAAGTCTTTGTCATCTCCATGGTTCTAAGAATAGTTTGATGATTTAACTCCTTGGAAATATCCTTTTTTTTTTTCATCTACTCATTTCCTCAGTTTTACTTTATGAGAGAGAGAGTGTTTTCAAAAATATTCCAAGAAGTGAAGCAATACAGGACAAATGACTGCATTTTTGGAATGTAGCAATGTATTTCTTTGGGAATCCTTGAAGCAGATGAAGTGATAGACAGAAATGTTTCACTGTAGCTTCAGCCTGGAGAATCTGTCATTTCAGAGCAGCTGGAACATTGGCACAAGTTCCCATGTTATGTTTTTCCTTTAATCCATTCCTGATTCTCCCCCAAAATTATTCCATTCTCTGGCGTCAAATGAAAATAAATGAATCCATTACACACCTAGAAAAATATAAAGGTCAAGTCCTTGCCTCATGCAAGCTTCTATTCACATTCATAAACTAATTTGCTCCAACTAAGAATGTAGCCTTTAATTTGTTGTCCAGCTACTAAAACATAATAATCAAGAATTATTTATTGCCTAAGATTCAGACAGATTTAAGCGCAAATGTACCATAAATCCCCTCTCCCCCCCCCCCCTTTTTTTTTTTGGTAGATTTAGCCAGCAGTCTCTCTCCTTCCAAGTTTTAAATTCATCTTCCCTTTATGGATGAAAGTTGACAAGGAAGCATTTTGCAGCTCGGAAACAGGTTCCATGTTCTCTTCCCAAGTATTTTCCATGTCTTTTGGTGTGTGCTTTGTACCCATTTTGTCCAAGCAAAAATAGCATGAAAAAGTGTAGTCACACAACCTATCTGTTAGATTAATTTCAGGGATTTCTTGCCTGAAGTAAGTACTGCAAGTGAGAATCCTCCCAAATGAAGGACCAGTCTTCATTTCAATAATTTGCTCTTCATACCTCTGTGTTCCCTGCTGTTGGTTGAGGTCCCAGTAGAAAGCCATTACTCTGGAGGACACCAGAAGCCTGCCTAACACTATTGGGACTGGGCTGCTGCTCATCTCAAGTCTGGATCGTTTTGTGAGACAATCTGAACAGTATATAATAATACAGCTGATGCACTGGAATTGAAGAGGGAAAGCATGAAACCATGTTCACCATTGCTCATTAATAATAATCAGGTTTAGTGAGGCTGGGCAGTGTTAGGTTAATGGTTGGATTTGATGATCTTAAAGGTCTTTTCCAACCTAAATGGTTCTATGAACATGTCTGTGGTGTTGGTTTTTAGCACCTCTCCCAGTTAGCTTGTGAAGCTGAACTTGCTTAGTGGGTTTATTTGACGGAGTAAAGACAACAATAAGGTCTCAGAGAGAGCAGATCCATGGAAAAATAATGATGATGGAAAACATAGTGAGTGGCAGAAAAGCAGTTCATAAGAGAAGGGGATTAGAGAGCTTTTCTTGGTTTTCTCTTTTCCCTCCAGAAGGTGGGGAAGTATTCTTCAAATTTTCTATGCACCACAGGTTTTTTTCCATTTCAAAGCAAAAAACAACTGTTTCAGCAAGTTGGTCTGATTTCCTTTGTATCATTAGCCACAAATTTCCCCAAATTAAGCCTTGATCAAAACCATGTCTGGGAGAGAGGGCAAAAGGAGCCATGCTGTGCAAAATAAGCTGTTCCTTCTAGGTGAAATGTGCGTGTTTCCTGTAGGAGGCACATCCTAATGCTTGAAGCTGGTGCAACGGCAAAGCTCTAGCAAGGGAGCTGCCCCTGGGTCAGGATGGTGGCCATGTGCTGAGGCAGTGAGACAGGACGTGCCAAGGTTAAGGGATGGCTGGCTGAGGTGCAACCATCTGAGGCAGGGCTGTCCCTTCTTCTGTATGTGTGTGCATAGGTCACATAACTTTCTGTTAACAGAAGGATGACATAAAATTGTGTCCTTGTATAGATGAAACCAGGCCATGCTTAGATCTTGATGGCTGCATCTGATTCTGGGCCAACCCAACTCAATCAGGCAGCAGAACTGGAATGAATATGCACAAGGGTAACAAGTGTTATTCAAGATATGAGATGTTTTCAGTATGAGGAAGAGTAAATAGGTTAGAACTTTTTCAAGTTTGATAAAAGAGATGATGTGGGGAAGCAGGTCTGTGAATTCGTATGGTACAGAGAAAATGAGTGATGGATCCCTCAAGCATTTACACAGTTTAATACTTCTGGATAAAATTAAACAACTTGTACTGAAATTACAGTACAGCGGCTTTAGACAAAAGTGAAGAATGTCTGTTGGTTTTTTCCTTCCACAAAACTTATGATAATATTCCCATAATACATTGCTGTAGGATGTATTAGAGTCCAGAACTGTAAATGTTTTTTTTAAAAAAATCATTTAACAAGTTCATGAAGGACAGGCCTATTCGTGATGACCAAATGCTGCAGATCAAGATGCAATCTGCAGATGCCCCCTAAAGCACTAATTTCTGGTAGCTAGGGTGGGCATTGTGATCACAATTACTTTGTGGCAAATACTTGCTACGAATATCTGTTATATTTCATGGGTCTTTTTCCCTGAGTTTCCACTGCTTGTACTTTTAAAACAGGACACTGGGCCAGACAGATCCTTCTGCTGAGGCAGTATGCCAGACCTTATGTTCCAGGATTGTGGGGAATTACTCCATATATATTTCAGAGCCTTTCTACTGCTTTCCTACCTGAAAAAAAAAAAAAAAAAAAAAAAAAAAAAAAAGCAGCTAATTTTACAGTTTTATATGAAAATAAGGCTCAGGGTTTTCTTCCACATTTTCATTTCCTTTCAGTGAATTAATCTATACAATATCCTTTTTTTAAAAAAACAGTACTGAGGCTCAGAGACTGGATTCTAAGTAATTGCATGAAACCTGTCAGTCCCCAAGGCTTGTTAAATACTTCTTCAAAGTAGATTTTGCGAAGTTAAGAGCATACTGGCAATTTGCTTTCAAAGAGGGGACTTTCCAGCTTTCATAGGAAGCTTCATGAGTCTTTTTTTGTGCTTCCTTTGGTGGCCTGAAGGACTAAAGTTAGGGGAAGCCAGGTTTCAGTCTTGGGAAAGCACTGTGAAGTCTTGAATTTGCAGGGTATTTTGAGATAGCAATGTGGAAATAAAGTTTTAAGTGAGGAGAACACTAAGGACTACCTGAGTAGATGAAGTAGGTAATTTTAGTTGCAGGCACAAGCTGTATATTGACTTGGACTCCAGCAACTCTGTTGAACCCTTATTTTATCTATCTGAGCAAATCCAAAGGGATGCCATTTTAGGTCTTGTTTTAAAGCTCGAGAAGCACACAAAAATTGCAGGCACAGGCTCAAGCATCACTTTTTAGGATCAAAACCCACGTCGATTTGTTGCAGCTTCTCTAGCAATCCTGACAGAACATGCAGAGTGAGAAGAAGTGATGCGGAGGTGTGTGCGGTGCCAGCAGCTCATGCAAATGAAATATTCAGCCCCTTTTATTTCACTTGTGTCAGTGATTTCCTCAGCCAGGCTTCAGTGGTTTTAAAAGTGCAAACCTGCTGCTTTCTTCATGGCTGGCAGGGCCGCTGGGACCCGTGCTCAGCGTGCTCCACGGGAGCCAGCAGCTGCTCACCTCACAGAAGGCATGTGGCTGATGGACTCGCCTGTCAGATTGATTTATGGAGCTCGAAGGTCATTTCTTCCGAGCCTGTAAGTGATTTTCGTTGCATGAAAAATCTGAAAGAAGAAATTGTAGATGACCTCTTTATTAAGAAAAATGTAAAAATAATTAATAAAGACAGAATTTTTCTTATTTTTCAATCATTCCAGTGGAAGAATAAACCTTTCTCCCATAATGACATCCACAGTTTAATCCATAGTTTAAAAAAAAATAAAAAGAAAGCCTCAGTCACCACTGACATTATCTTCACAATATACTAATCTAGCTAGTGGTTTCTGGCTTGGTGGTGAAGTACATTGCCACTCCTCAGATGATTTTAGGTACTTGCACTGCAAGCTCTTGCCACAGGTTAAAAAAAAAAAAAAACAAACCCACTTACAACGCACATGTAGTTGCCTGAGCTTCTTGTTCAAGTTCTGGTGTTGCCATTCACCCAGCTAGCATCCAGCTTTTTATTTCATGCTCGTTTTCATCACAAAGTTTGTGGAGTAAAATGCTGTAGAAGAAAAAGAAAGAGGAATCTCTTCTGTAAGAATATAGCAGGCATACCTGAGGTACTAGGGGTACTACTGCAAGAGATTAGCACATTTTAATGAGGAATCTTTTCTCTGTCTGGAACAGTTTATCTCTTTAAGCTTTTAATTAAAAAAAAAAAAAAAGCATGCTAAATAAAATATTTATCTTCATTACATTAGTATGAGGTTGTCTGGAGAAGCCTTTTTTTTTTTTTCTGGCATGCTAGAAGTCATGTGTAAGACCAAAACTTGTCCTATTTGTTTTAGTCTTTATAAAGACTTTTCCTCATGCCTTTCATTCCTTTCACCCATCACTCCTGAGTAGGAATGTTGTTGATTGCATGGATAAGACTGAGAGCAAAACTCCATGAAGACCTGTGAGTGCGAAGTTTTGCCCTTGTTCTCCAGGTATCAATCACATGGAGCAAATACTGCTTCTATTTTTGTGTAAGCAAAAAGCTCTTCAATAGTGAGGCTCCTGGTCACTGAGTAATATAGAAACCAGGGCATATGCCAAGGCTGTTACCCATCAGGAGTCCTCAAAATAACCAGAAATGCCCCATGGGAGACTCGGAGCTAAAATAAGTAAAAGTTCAAACTGTGGAGAACAGATTTCAGAAATTCAAAAGGCAGTTTGCAGAACTGCAGTTCTGGTACAAAGTCTGGGTTTGCTGCTTTTGCACCTCACTAATGAATCAGACATTGTTTTCTTGTCACACATCAGGAAATTTTGTTCTACAGACCTATGCAATTGCTGCCTTAACAGCTGAGCGTGGTTTGGGTTCTGGCAAAGGAATTAGGTGGATCCACAGGGAAAAACTGCAGAAATACAGAATTCATGAAACTGCTTACAAAGCTCTGACAGCTTAATTTAAAAGTAAAGGACAGATTAACTGTATTGGTATATACCGTTAATATGGATTTATTTCTTTACCACTTCACAGCAATAAGTCAAAGCTGATAAAAAAAAATGCATCCTTTAGAAACTGCTGATTGAGAAGCCCTTGTGATTGCTCTGAACGACAGCCCCTGGGACTGCAAAGTCAGGCAAGGTGGATGAACTGTTTTAACTACCTAATAATTTTTACTTTCAGAGACAACTAAAATCAATGTTTTCCTTTTTTACTTTCCAAAGATGTTCCTCATAGTTTTTCCATTATTTTATGTCCTTTTGAAATTCTAGGTTTCAGACAGGATGAGAATGAGAAGTGCAGTAATTCTATGAAAGAAATGGTTGTTCCAGCATTTCTGGCTTCTTGGAGAGGAAATAAGTAGTTTTATACTTCCCATATAAAAGAATAAACATGTGCTTCCAGTTGCAGTGGCATTTCAGATTTAAGTGAACAAGACAAGAGCAAAAAGCTAGATCTTTGTGAGAGGGTGGATGGTGTTGGCCTGATTGCTGCTGTATGGAACCCTGCTGAATAATTCATGCTTGTGCAAAGTAAATGTACAGTGCTCCAGATTGCAGGGGCACAGGTTCACTCACTGAGCAGGAGTTCAGAGGTCAGAATAAGGCACAAAACTGAGGGGGGAAGGAAAAAAAGGGAAGGGGGGGGGGCGCAGGGGGAAGGAGAAACTGAGAGGTTTGGGGTTTGGTTTTGTTTTGTTTGATTTTTTTTAATTGCAGTCAGTGCACCAACTCGTAACCTCCTGCTAAATTTCCACACATATAGGGATTCAGGAAAAACAACTTTAGGTTGCTTCTTCCACTCCCTGTCGTAGTGATAACTTCATAATAGGCAATTGTCTTGGAGAGTTCACAGCCCATTTACTACAAACCCCAGAGATCTGGATAGTCTGGATAGACCTAGACAACCCGGCGCTTATCTGAAGCAAGGTTGCACTTCAGACTTGAGTTATGTTCTTAAGACTTGTTTCCTTTTTTCCTCTTCCATACCAGACGTTGCAAGTGACTTCTAGGAGGGAGGGAAGGGACCTCTCTCCATGTCTGCCCATGGGAGGAGCTCACAAGGCGCTGCTGTGGTGGAAGGGCCACCAGCTAGACCTGGCAGTAGGAGCATGTGTCTCCTAGCAGTGCTCTGCCCGAGGAGGAGCCTTGTTCAAAGGCACGTGCTGCTCCATTGCAGGTAGTTCCATACCCTCACTGGAGGTCTCCACGTGCCAGCAGCTGCCCAGCCAGACCTGACACACGGGGTCTCAAAGCTGAAGAGAGACTGTGATATTTTATCACAAGGGGAATTACTGCTATAGATGGTGAAATGTCAGAGGGATGACACTCTTGCTCAGCATTCAGTAGATTCTCATTTTTATCTGTTCTTTTCCAAAATAAGCATATCTTTAGAGGGGAACAACAAACCAAAGTTTTCCTCATTTCCGAAGCAAAATCCAAACATCAAATAATTACAATCTACTTTTGTTCAATTTTTTAAAAAGTTATCTATGCATAGTATATTTATATTGTTCTATGTTCTTTTGGTTGTTACAATTATTTTTGGCTTCTCTCCCAGCGTAGTTTTGCTTTACTGTTGGAAGCTAGCAATGGCTGTTCAGGAGCCTGCAGCAACATCTGTAGTGCTGCAGGTCTCCTTGTTGACCTTCAAACATTCATAAGAAGTTACTGTTTTCTTCACCTTGCAGATGAAATACAGAGAATGGCACAAGAAGGGTCTTTTTTGGTTGAGTTTTTTTGTTGTTGGTGGTTTGTGGTTGGTTTGTTTTTCTTGGGGTTCTCAAGGAGTTAGTGCAGGGCTGAGAATGATGGCCAGGCAAAGCATGCCCAGGAGCTCAGCTCTTCCCAAACGTGGCTGCTGTGTTTCAGCAGTGGGTGAAAGCAGAGGAGATTTGCTGCCTCTCTGAGGAAGGTGCACAGACACATCCTCCTGCAGCAGTCAGTGTGAGGGAGAGACTGGCGTTAGTCTAAGACACTTAAGGTATCACCACAGAAAACTTTTGTACTGTTTATTACTTTGTAGTTCATATGAGCCTTAAGAGATGCAATTTGGCTATGCTATTTGCCACTTTGAAGTACAGCTTTATAAGCAGTGACCTTAGTAGAGAGCAACACTCTTTTCTCTGCATGGCAGGGTTTGAGAAGAGAGAGTTGCTCTGTTTTTTGTTCTGAGAGAGCAGGCGTGTCTGCAGCAGATCCAGAAGCATTTTGGAATAAAAGCCTAAAGCCCTTATGGATTATAAATGTTACGTAAATCAAAGGTAGTAAAGATAGGATAGGAAGTAATAAATTCTGGAAGTAAGCTTGTCCACTTGCATGCAAAGTTTGGTTTAGATTTATTGTAAGATTTATGTTGCAGTGTAAAAGACCAGGGCATAAAATCATGTG
Organism: Merops nubicus; assembly: GCF_000691845.1. Classification (NCBI taxonomy): domain Eukaryota; kingdom Metazoa; phylum Chordata; class Aves; order Coraciiformes; family Meropidae; genus Merops; species Merops nubicus. The sequence goes on along the minus strand of NW_008583329.1, from coordinate 51,637 downwards.
AGAAGTTCTCCAGAGAAGTGGTTTCAGTCTGTTTGGGAGAGCTCTCAAGGCCTGTGAGCTGCTTCTGAAGCGATCGATGGCAAGTGAAAAAGAAAGCAAGGTACTATCAATAAAGTGAAATTTCATTCATCAGAAGCCTAAACCACCACAAAGTGTAAGGAAGTTGCAAATTAATTTAGTTGAAAATCACTAACCTAGTATATTCTCTGCTAATGTAAGTTTGTAAGAGGTAACAGGTGGTGGGTAAGGCTGAGTTTTTTCAGGGCTAGACTATGGCTTTTTTTCTTACATAAAGTAAATGTGAGGAGCCAGTATCTCACAAAACCCAAGCAGAGTTTCTTGCTGGTGACGTTGTTGAGCTGGAGATGAAATGGGTTGGTACTATGCAAAGGTTCCTGTTGCACCAGGAGTTGGGACATCTGGATTTTATTTTCAGCACTGCGTCACTTCAGGCAAGTCACTTTCTTTTAAGAAACTTTGATGTCTTCCTATAAAACAGAAATGATATAGAGAGATATTGTGGAGCAGGGTCAGCTCAAAACAGACTTCTTTCATCCTCCAGTTCAGGAAACCATCTTATGAAGCACTTATCCCACAGAGAGTGGGACTCATAACACTCTCTTAAATATTCCTTGTTTTAGAGGTAACGGTGACTGACAGTTCTTCATGATTCACATTGTCATTCCAGGAGCTGATATAGTAGCTGAGGTTAAGACAGTGAACCAAGTCAGCAGCAATGAATTAATGTTTTGTCAGAGCCATATCTGATGTAGTGTTGGTAAGTTTAGCTTCCCATTGTATGACCACTTTCCTGCCATGTTTTGGAGAGGCACCAGTAGCCTTGGGAATGAGCACTTCCATAGTGAAGCCGTAATTGGTATTTCTATAATCATGTAGCCTTCCCTGAAAAAAAGTAGAGCCATGCTATGGTACTAAGTGTACTTGATTCTGATTAAAAGGTGAATATTTTCTTTGTGTCTGAAAAGAGTCTGAAGAAAAACAATTTATCTTTGTTTGGAAAGAACAGTAATCTGCATTCAGACTATGATTTTATCATTTCCTTCTTTGGATTTATTTTTTTTTTTTAATTACCATTTCTTCTCTGTAACTTTAATTTCTTTCCTTTTCTTTTTCATGCAGTTCTTCCATTAAGTGTTCAGGCACTAATTCATGGAATTTATACCACAATGTCTACCACTAAACTACCTGGTGGAGCCATAAAGATCTTGTGAGTGAGTTTTCTGTGGTAGCTGTAGAAATCCCTGTGTGATTCAAACATTTGGAATACCTAAATAGGGATGGGGCAGACTGGGAGGCACTGTTCTCCTCTTGACAGTCAAATTAGCTGAGCCAGAACCAATTTAATAATCATTAACTTCATATTGCAAGGAAGAAGGAACATTGAGTTACAAGTGTCTCTGCATTGCTGCTGTCTTCCAGGATGTCTTTGCAGTCACAATAAAGTCCATGTGAACTATATGATCGCTGGCTTCCACGAATAAAACAACTAGTCTGCATTTCAGTGGATGTTGTATGCATAGAAAAAAAAAACAACCCGCATGTATTCAAGGGTTAAATAAGACACTATTACCATGTAGGCTGTAAGGAACTTAAGTAGGAAGAAGTGTCAGGTAGTTCTCAATGCAGTGTTTTGCCAGAAAAAAAATTAAGTGAATTATGGAGTCAGTTACAAATTCTTTGATAGCACTGGCAGCAGGAAAGTCTGACCTGTGAGATACAATGCACCCTTTAAGCTGTAGCCAAATATCTAATTAATAATATACCTGTGCAACTGTAATCTATCCTTCTGGGCTCTGTAGCTTTATAAGTAGTAATGTGGTAACATGAAAAGTCAATATGTGGTTTCTTTCCTGCTAATATGCATTTCTCTCAGTCACAGAGCCAATGACCTGGATACCTAGGCATATACAACTCTTCCTCAGCATAGGAGGAAATGTAGAAATCTTCCTGAAGCCCCTATCTAACTGACTTATCCATTATTTCCTCTGTCTATATGTGACTTCTGAAATGAGAACAATGTTTTTGCACAAATAGTTGCCCTGAATTCACCTTCGGAAGGTATCTAGAGGACTGAACTTGGCAACAGACATGGTCATCTCTATTTTCTGCATATGCATTTTCTTGGCAGCATTGGTGCTTTGGTCATCTGTAGACTTGACTGTGGATTTCTATCCCTGAAGTAAGAAGCCCATGTCCTAATGTGGCATGGGCTGAACATTTTACACCTAATTTAGGGAAAACAGAGGACCTCTTTGTGGAGGTAGTAGGCAGGAGTTGGTTGGGGTTTTTTTCATGTCAGTGACTGAAATAGAATGCTGCTACCATTATAGTCTCAACTGTTGAAATTGTTTTCCATGGTCTGGGATGAAGAATTTCTGTACTATATTGTAGATTATCAGTTTTGATCCTGAAAAATGGACAATAATGGTGTAGCAAGCCTACTAATATTAAGTCCAGCACAGTCTACTGTTCATAAACCAGTTCCAGAACGACTTGGCCAATTTTAGAATGAATTTTGATAGACGTCCTGTCAAAAGGGGCCTCATTGCAGTGAGACTGATCTTAATACTGGGGCTTAATACAACAGCAGGGAGCAGAGAGTGTGTCCTCACCTAAGCTGTTCTAGCTCAGGTTATCCAAGGGGTCCTTCTTTGCCAGGACTCTAGACTTAGGCAGAGAGGGTGAAGCTGAAGAAAGATCCAAATGTTGCAGTCTAAGACATGGGTCCTGCCAGCTGTTTTCCAGGCTGGACACCCCCAGCAAGGACTTCAGCAGCTGGTGTGGCAGAGACAGAGCTGCAGGATCCCACATGAACAATGTGCCTTGCCCGAGATAATCAAACTGTTCAGTGTTTGACTAAGAGGATGCTGCTGCTTTGAATGTGAGTTTGGTTTCTGTTGCCTCAGGGATTCCTACATAGAGCCCCGTTGCCTGCAGGGACAGAACCTTGTGTGGTGCTCAGCACTCAAAGGTCTCGACTCCCATTGGGCCCCCAGGAGCTTTGGTGAACATTAATAATTAATGACATTTTTATGCTATTTTTTGCCCTGCACACACATTGTGCCCCTCCTTCATCACCTGCTGTAGGCATAACCTCAGCCTCCCCACCTCCAGCTTCCACACAACAGGTCTCTGATGTTGCAGAAGACCCATTCCAGCTGTAAGGATGAGACTGGACTAAATGTGCTTTTCTGTGCAGCACAGGGGTTTGTAGAGGGTATTCCAGGGAACATGGATCTGCTTATAAGGACCTGACGTCCACTTCAGTTTCAAGACAGTAAGTCTAGAGTTGCTGCTAAGGTTGCAGTGCTATCCTGGACTTGTTGGAGTCTTTTGATAAGCAACTGACCTACGCTGAGAGGTTGGGATTTAACCCTGGAGACATCTGGGATGATTTCACAAACTGATACTTGGAGAGGAGTAGCTGTGACATGGGGAGGCTATTGCAATGCCTTTGGCTGGCAGCAAAGAGAAAAGGCTGGATTCAGTTTCTACAGACCTCTAGCAAAGTGTTTCCCTGGGCTGTTGCCCAGAAATCTGTCTATTTTTGAATAATAAGTTCTCCTTTTGCAGCAGAGATGACTGATTACATGAGACCCTGGCTATTTCTCCCACACTGCCTCCCCCATCCCATGCACGCAGCATGTTGATGTCAAGTCCCATAGCTCCATTGCAGTCTAGCCCAGATTCAACCACACAAAGGGAGCTCTTGCCAAGTGACTGTTAACCCTGAGGCAAGAGGCTGCTCCCCTCTGCTTGCTGCACCCTCCATGAGGTACTTCAGCTGGCTACTCCCCGTTGCTGTCATTGCCAGGCACTTCTCTTCACTGCCTACTCCCCTGAGCTGTTTTCCAGTTACCTTTATTGTAAAGAGGGTGTCCCATAGCCCCAGGGACCTGCAGATTCTTCTTGCCCTCGGTGGAAGACCAGAGTCTTGCTGCCTATCCCTTGTTCTGGAGTTTCTGCACCTCCAGGCTATCAGCCTTGAACCCAAGAGCAGCATGATTTGGCATATTCAGTGGCTGACTGTCTCACACATCATGTTGCTGGTCAGTTCTATGGTGTGGCGCCAAGACGTTTCAGACCCCACTGGTTTCTCCTCATCCTCTCCCTTCCCCTGTACCACTGGTGCCACCCTTTTTGGTTGCCACTGCTCTGCAGCTTTCCAGAGCAAAACGTCCTTGCTCACTAAGTCTCAAGCCACCTTCTGCTATTTTTCAGATGGCTTTCCCTGAGATATTCCCTTTTTATTTCTTGGCTGCTCTTCCCTCCACCACACTTCATCTCTGTGTGCTGGGGATTCTTCGGCATGCAGAGTAACTTTTGCAGGCTGAGTCCAAACTGCTCCAGTGAAAGCACTGAGGCAATTTTCCCATGTAACAAATACTCCTCACGTGATGTTTAAATCAGATTAGAATGGTGCCCAAGGTGTGTTTTTAATAAACAGGAGAAGAAAATCCTATCCCGTCCTACCACCTTCCCCTCCGGTTATAGACTATTTCTTTTAAGTTTGTCTTTCAAGACAGCTCAAAAATGGTCTTTTGGCCTGCTGATTCCCTTTCATCAAGCAGCAAGAAAACCACTCCGGTCATTTCAATCCTGGCGAGCCTCAGTGTATCTGGTTTCAAATAAAAATTTTGCTTTTTAAAAATTTCATCTCACAGCAACAGCCACAACTCAAAGCAAGGCAGATTCTTATTTAATTTCTTGGTTAAATTCTGCTGTGGGAATGGTACGCTATTTGCTGTTAGTATTAGCTGTGTAGTATCTGTGGAAGTGTAAAATGGGTGTGTGGTAGAGTAAAAATGGCAATAAGTGTCTAAAAGACCTCCAGCTGAGAACTTTTATCAGATATCTCTTGGTTTTGTTTTATTTTCTTTCTTCAATGTTAAAGCTCATCTATTGTAAACTGGTATGGTGAGGATTAAAGGAGATATTCTACTTCTTTTCTTACCTGCTCAAAGGAGCAGTTTCAAAGCCTTGGCCACACTTTCCATTCTGATCTGTTTTAGCAGAGGACTTTAGAGCCCTAATGGCTCAATGGTTGGACTTGATGATCTTGAAGGTCCCTTCCAACTTAAAGGATTCTATGATTCTATGATTCTATGTGTTGGGTCCCCCTGAAAGACTTGGAAGGGAAGGCAGTGAGCAGACCCCAGGGAGAGCAGGGCAGGGGTAGCTCACTGGCAGGAGGGCAGTGGGAGGACTGAGTCACAGCCCTCCATCCTCTGCCTCTCAGCTGGAAGCACCTCCCTTCCCCTCCTTAACATTAATACTGTTTTTCTTATCCCTCAGTCAGCACAGTGGAGCAGCAGTCTAGCCTCAGAGGGAACTTGATGTGCAGCACTTGGGCATTTCTTGCTTGATATATTCCTCCGTGTTATTTTTTTATGAAGTGCTTTTAGTTTCAAGGAGTGGTTGACAAAACAGAGGGTAACTTTGCTGGGAGGAAGCTACAGGAGCAAAGCACATGCTCACCCCAGTCTCAGCTTAAACACGTTTGGTTTTGTGAGCTGGCCCACGGAGAGCTGCTTGAGGAGCAGCCCTTGGGGGAGGTGATGCTGGAGGCAGACATGACGCCTCAGGAAGCATCATGGTGCCAGCGTGAGGATTTTGGCAGCAGGCAGCGTGCCTTCCACCTGCCTAGCCTAGCCCTGGGAGGTGGGGCAAGGCTGCGACCCCGCCCAAGCTCCAGGGGAGTTTTGCTGAGTGCTAAGGTACCCAAAACCTGCACACCGGACCCCAGGGACAGCCCAGGAAAGAGCAGGGAGAGGGAAGAGGCCAGGGAGCCAGCTCATTTCCTGCCTTTACCCACTCTTACTCCCTGTCTTGGTAAAGTGCCAGGCAGTTGTTGAACTTTTTTTTCCCCCCTTATGTGTGTGTGTAGGTCAAAAAAAGAAGTGTTTTGTGGAGACTGATAGTTAGGGAAGGAGGATTTGGAAGGAAACTAGGAGCTTAGAAGAACTCTTGCTGTTGTGAAGTGCTGAGAGTGACTGTGGGGTGCCACGTGAAGATGCCCTGTGACAGTGCTGACCTCCCTGTGCCCACATGTCCCCTCGCTGTTGGGCAGCAGAGAACCTCCATGGCACCTCCTCATCCTCACTCTGCGCTGGCCGCTCAGCCCTGTGCCCCATCTCCAACCCCAGGAGACCCTCTCCATACCTCCAGCACTCTACTGGAGCTACTCAGGGGCTACCCAGGCAGACCCATCTCCTCTGTTAAGCTGGAGGAAGCAGGGAGAGCTGGTGGAGTCCCTTTCATGTTGCCATGAAGTAAGGTTGAGCTGAGATACATGCAGTATAATGCAGGCAAGGAAAGCACTGAATGAGCACAGGGGAAAGCCCACGCATGGTGGGAAGGGAGGAGGAAAGGGAGGAGACGTGAGTTTGCAGCAGGCACTCACGTTAAGGATTTCTTGGCTATTTTTATGCTTTCATTCCTCTACTTAAAAATGACTCAGTTGTTCTTCCTCGTATGATATAATGGGCCCCATGAGAAATTTCCTAGGTTAACAAAATCTTGTGCTTGCATAACATCACTTTTTCAATATGTGCTTCTCCCCAGTGAGCAACCCAGGGAGCAGAAAGGTTAAATGGCACAATTGTCAGAGGGCTTGCCTTGATTGAGGAGCCCAAAGAAAACAGACTTTCTTGTGTAAAACTTCTCCAGAGCATGGCTCAAGATGACAGGGAAAGGCAAAGACCGACTCCATGTTTTACGATGCTAAAAGCAAAGATTGGCTCACGTGGGGAGCAGAGAGTGCTTTGCCATGTGCCAGGCACTCTTATATCAGAGGAAGGCCTCGTCCATGGAAGTCTTTGGGGATTTGATAGGCTGGAGCGTACAGCCACTGGTGGGACTTGGTTGGGTTGCATGCAGACTCTCAGGAACATGGTATCTACACCATGGTCCTGGAGGAGACAAGCAGCCTTGTCTCAGGCTCCCTGTCCTGACCACCAAATACATTCTCCCCCTGAAATACCATCCTATAGGGTCTATCTGCATGTAGCAGTGGTAACAATCTGTTTCTTTCTCCAGTGGATGGAGACACGGCCTCTTACTGCAGTAAATGATATGGGAATTGCAAAGTACC
>NW_008583329.1:12002-44492 GCF_000691845.1 Merops nubicus | reverse complement strand
CAGGAATGTTTTGTTCAAAAAAAACAACCAACAACAGCACAGAAAAAGCAATAAAAGGGATGGCAAAATTGCAGTGTGGGAAGGATAGGAGACAGAATTCAAAGAGCTTTTGGTTTATTAGCAGGCAAACATGCTGTGACAGCTCATTGTGAAACAAATGCTTTTCTCCATATGAAAATGCAGGTGTTTATTTAAAACAAAGACTCTAGCTGAAATTACTTTCTGTGGCTGACAGCCAGGGCATATGTGGCATCCTCGGTAATCACAGCTTTACCTGTTCACTCAGGAGCAGGGAAATCTAATGCCCTATAAATAAATAAATGTATGATCACTCTATATTTGTGCAGCACGTAGCACAATGGAGACCTGGGGCTTCTAGGGACTACTGCAGTATAAGTAATAACAGGAGGATGAGTACCTTGCTGTAAGCAAGCCTGGTTTGTTTTAAATTAGGTCTTTTATGGGAGTTAGGAGAACCCTTTTTTTTCCAAATCATAGTTTTGGGTGCATGTGTTTCCCCAACTGATATAATTCATCTTTTCCTTGTTTTCCTCTGCAAAGCATTGATATATTTCAAGTATTCAGTTACTCCCCAAATGATATGCAGTAATCCTTGGGATGGTTCCACCTGGACTTCATAGTAAAAGATACCCAGCCACTGATTCATAACCTGGAGCCATGAAATGTGCATCATGGGCTCTAGCTGTTTTACAAAGAAACACACCGATCAACTTCTGTGGCATTGTAGAAACCCGGTGGGAATGCTGAAGGTAGGATAGACATCAACATTTGCTTTGCATGATTAAACCTAGAAATAATACTGGTTGGTTGATTTTAAAAAACGAAGCTCAAATAAAAAATGAGATTGGAATCTGTGCTTCATTGAAACTGGAAGTGTTTGTGGGGATTATCTTGATTTTATAGTGTTGAGAAGAGAAAATATTTAAATGGGGGATTTATTTTTGTTTGGATGGCATTGGTATATTTTGTTCTGGATTTCTCATTTCTGTTGATCTAAAATGGGTTAATTTTAATTGACATATTACTATTTTATAATAGTTTATCTATAAAATCTCTTTGATAGCTTTGGCTATAAGAATTCTGGAGTGTTCATTTCACAAAATTATTTTGGGTCCCCTTCAAGCTGGCAAAATGTCAAAATATCAGTATTTTCTGCCAAGTAGAAGTGTGCCATTTCCAACCTCTCAAATCCCAGGCCTGTTGTGTAAAGCCTTTAAATATAGTCTGGAGTTCAATTCAGGTTATTGGGGATTTATGTGTGTGTTTAATAACTTCGTTAGAGAGCTATAAAAAGAAAATAATAGACTCATGCCATGTCGAAAATATTACCATTAGAAAATTATTGCAACTGCCCATTAATTATCTTGTTGGCACCAAGAGCAGCCCCATATAGAATGGCACTTTCTCAAATGTTACACTGCTGCATAAATATACATACATCATGTGCATATATAGAGATATAATTATGTACATATCTGTGAATACATTTAATTTGTAAGTTAGAAGGTATTTTCTAGCACAAGCTTCTAATACTTAGAACAAACATGTTCATAACAGTGCTGGATAATTTTATAAATGAGATTATACTATACTATTTTTACAATAACAGGGAATTCACTTCTGACCTATGAAGTGTGCTTTTATTGTAGACTTCAGAACCACTGAATGACTATATATATTTATTTACATTCAAGTGCAAATCAATAGTATAATATTACCTGCATAATGCATACTTATAAATTGGTGGGTTTAGTCCTTTGAAAAGTTCTAACATAGGTTCTATAAAAATTCAAGATTATTTCAGCATTGAAAAGTTTGGAGATGTGCCATATGGAAAAGTGTGATGCCTGAAAAGCTGATTTAATTAGTTAAATTTCCCATTGCAAATATCGTCATGACAATAAAATCTTGGAATAAAAAATAAGTATGATATTCACCAGAAATATTTTTAAAATCATATACTGGAAATGAGGCAAAGCTTCAATTCTGATTTATAAGAAATTGTTCATCTGTGAACAGGAAAAGTAAATGTTATGACCTAATAAACTTTGCATAAATAGATGTAGCCCATTTTGTAGAGGTCATTCAGCATGAAAATGAATTTGTTATTACTTTGGTAGGAGAGAAAACTGTCCTGTTTACAAATGTGTCTACCGAATTAGAAATTTTCACATTGTCTGGGATTGCTGCACTAGTTCATAAGCCTCCAAACTTGAAGCTGAAAATAGGGGTTTCATATACTTCTCTGAAGATGGCCAAACTGCAGGAGGTAGCTCATAAAACCTTGCCTTTGAGAGAAACATTAAAGGCACTGGGAGCAATTTATAAGGTAACTGCAATCAAAATTTTCAATCCTACCAAGTCCTGACAGAATACCATGGCCTGTGAAGGAAGATCTCCTCATATAAGGCCTTCTGGACTTGTGCAATGATGTATCTAAATTATAAAACAAGGCAGTGCCTTAAATACATCTCTGTATTACAGCTCCAGATACATTAGGTCATTTTTGAACCTTTGTTGCAAGAACAACATTGCCTCAATTTGGAGCCACAAAGTAGAAATAATGACTGCATCAAAATGAATGCCTCTGTTGGTTAATGAGGGACATTACTTAGACAATCTTTACTGTCATGCTCTACTTCATTAAAAAAAAAAAAAAAAAAGAAAGAGAATCTCTTCTTTTGGCCAGTGCTGTTGAGCCAGTGAATAAGACAGTACCCAGGCCCCAGGAAAAAGGTCACACACATTCAAGGAAGATAATGGGGCTACTCAAGTGTTCAAAGTTATGTTAAAGATATATGTGTGCTTTCAAGTGTATTACTGACTTCAGGCCATGGTAATGAAAGAAAAAAAATTTCAGGATAATCCAAATAAAATGAATTAAAATCTTGTGCATGAATTTGAGAGGTCATGTCAGGTGGCCTCAATCTCCCCACCAGTCCCTCAGCCTAATGTTTCTGGCTATTGACTGTCAACTTCCAGAGCCAAATATTAAGATTGTCACAGGCCAGGTCCTGCAGATATATAGCACAAGATGTATCTTCATGCTTCCTATCCCTCACAGTCTTTCTGTTGATGTTCAAGATAGAGTTTAGTCAAGGTCTCCCTTTCTTCTCCTTTTTTGTGTGCTCATTTGGATAGTTTTGTCATTTGTTATTTAGAATTTGGTTTGGGGAAAGATGCAAGATTTTGGATTGAAAAATGGAGGATTTGGGTTGTCTTTCTTGTGTTGCTCATTTTTACATTGTAGCACTGGAACGTGAGGTCTTGAGTGCTGACCATGGTAAACAAGTCAAAGCATCTCAGAGGTGACAGGATAGTTACACCTACATAACACTAATTGGCCAAAAAATTCTTTCTGCTCATACCCTTGACTGAATTGCTCAGACACAGCCCCCTCTGACTTGAATGAGTAGCAGCTCATAGTCCTGCCCTGCGTGCTGACAAAACTGCTTCCAGTTCTGGAGGAAACTGAAACATTTCATACTGAGAGTGCCACACACCAGGCAGAGGCTTGCAGGTTAATTTCTTATTTTAATTCAGCTTGTTTAGATTCTGATGAGACTCCAACTTTTATTTAATTTTCTGGAATCAAGCTGGAAGCTTGGCTTCACCAGCAGCCAAAACCCCTTCATTTCTCAGGGTGGTTGCAAGTGGCTTCCAGGGCCCCCTTTCCTAAGGCAGAGCTGTTGAGCACATGAGCCTTGGAGACAGGAGCATGCAGATTTTAGCAGCCCTGGCAGCAGGATGGGAACCCTCAGGCCCATCTGCTCTGGGGCTGGAGATGTGGCTGTGGAGCAGATGCAGGTGTGAGCTGCTTTGAAGCCAAGGGCTTCCAGAGCCTGAGGACCACTGGCCTCAGACAAACTCTCCAAGGACTGATGTGCAGCTCAAGCGTTGGATTCGGTAAAAGTTCAGTGAAAACAAAGTGTTTAAAAGCAGTGGTATTTTCAAGGAAACTTTGTTTCCTTGTAAGATTTCCAACTGTACCACCAAAAAGCCCATTTATGCCTTGATTTATTACAAATTCTTGGAACACACATCAAAAGTCTTTATGGATGGAGCTACCATCTACTTTGAGGAGAATCTGTGTTGTATAACTGATTATATAACGAAATGCAATTACTTCTTCTAAAGTATACACAACAAAATCTCAACATTTTTTGCCTATCGGTAGATCTTGGTTATTAGAGTTTATATATGAATTTTTCATCTCTGCCAAGCATGATTTGACCAGACCAGATGTTTTCAGACCTACCCCTATTTGAGGAATATATAATAACACAATTGCACGTCTGTGTTCTGCAATAGTGAAAATCAGACAATAGGAGAATGGGAAAATTCTTTTTTTTCCCCCTCTCTGATATTCCTCTGCATGAACCCAAGCATAGGTCAGTTCTTCTGTGTCTCTTCAGTTGGGAGAGACTATAAGAAACAGTATGCACTAACATTCATTTCAAGACTGGAAAACATTTCTGCCTCTTTTCCCACCACACTCTCTCCTCTTCCCCCCATGATATGGAAAGGTTAGTTGTATGATACAAAATCTTTGTGGTTCTCCTTGAAAACTGAGTTAGTAAAAATAACTCCACCTTTGTCAACAGATCTACCTTCTGCTTGTATTGCTCTGATGATAAATATATATTTCTCTGTAACAGGCTCTTCTATTCAGGCAGTGGCAAGAGGTCTGGGATACAAAAATTTATCCCTTTTGGTAATTCTGCGTCAGCCAGGGAAGGAACGGTCCTCCAGATGCAGGACCATGTCATTGTCCCAAGTGCCTGCTTGGGACAACATGGCCTGGTCTGTCCAGTCCTCTTCCTCCTGCATGCCAAGTGCTTGGAAGTACTACCACATTCATACTGTTACCTGTGGCACAGGAGAGGCAGCTTGCCCTGCTGCAATGAAGATTGGGCTCTCAGGATCACAGAACAGTGACTTAGCTTGGGTTTTTTTAAGGAATAATTTGATTCATCTTCCTAATCTTAGCCTGCACTGTTGAAGGCCAGCTTTGGAAAGGCAGGAGGCAGGAAAGGCTATTATCTCGTTGGCTGAAAGAAACATCTAACTAGAAGTTTGATGAGAGCTTGGTTTCAGAATACCTAGCAGTGACACGTTTATCTTCTTTAAATTACAGCCTTTGAATTGGTCTTTGCAAACTTAGCCCAAAGTTTGTTTGAAGGTAACTGGTATGTCATGCAAAGCCAGTATGCTGGAATGCAATAATGCAAGCTGAAGCTGTGGAGGCATGTTCATATTTGGAAGGCTGTGAAAACCAGACAGACACCAGACACACTTGGAGAGAAGTCATTATAAAGCCAGTGAACAAGGAGTGAACAATACCACGTTGCTTATACAGTCACTCAGGGCTTTCGTTGATATTCATTATTCACCCCTGTGACTCAGAAGGCAGGAAGAGGCTGTCTCCAGTAGAGGCGATGCTGCAAAGTGAATGTGAACTTCTGGTTGCTTCCAGGTTATTCATCAACTTACCCCCTGTCCTCCCATTCTTGAACATACCAACTCCACTTCCAGATTTTCCTATTCATACCCTTTGTACAGAATGTATGAGCAAAAAACCAAGTATGTCTAACATAAATCTGTATTTCATATAAAGCATAGCAATATTAAGGCTGTAGAGCAACGATGTACTTTTTCAGCAAATGCAGATATTAAAGACAAAGATCAAATCCTAATATAGGCCCCATGCAGAAGTGGAGGTGTTCAGACCACCCAGATCTAGCCACCCAACTTGTCTGGTTAAGCTAGCCAGCTAGGCTCTCCAGGTTCCCTCTGGAGTCAGTGAATTAGTCAGAGGGGGAGAGATTCCCTTCCAGGAACAATTCATTAAGCCTGTGTTGGGCTCCTATTCTGAATTGCCTGTAGGAGAGCTTCTCTATTAAGGGAGTTTAAGGAGGCAAGCCAGGTGACTTAACCAGCTAGGCTGGGTGCCTAAATTCAGTGCTCTGAAAATACTTCCCGTTGTGCTGTAGAAAATAGTGTCACTTTTACATCTGTACATGGAGTCACGTGAAGCCACAAAATAAGTCCATTCTCCCGCTTTCCTCTAGTCCATGTGTGCTCCTCATCTTTCCAGAATTCTTTGTCTCTCTTTCCCTTGCACCTCAAGAGACCCAGAAGTAATCTGCTTAGGAGCCGGGAGGTATCGTTCAGACACAGTGTATGTGCCATCCAGTAGTAGGGGATGTTGGCCTTTGTTCCTTGTCTTTATGTCTTTCTACAGAACGGTATCCAGTAATAAAAAATTTATAGCTCTAATTGTTTGGCATCATGGAGCTCTTTGGAAATCTCCCAGTCGGACAGGAGTCTGCTGGAAGATGGTGGGTTGGTGGAACTGAAAGGCTCTGTTGAAATAGGTCAATTTTGTTGGCATTTTTAAAGGAGACCAGGCAAAGAGACTATCTGCCTGGCTTGTTGGTGGGTCAGCCAACAGGCAGGCAGGTCCTGAAAGACTTACTCTGTTTTGCCAGAACCAGCATGCTGCCAGCTTGTCACCGTGACACTGAACATAAAGAGTTAGCAACTCCTTGGGATTTATCACAAAGTGAAAAACCTTTTTCTGATCAGTTCTGAGCTACTTAAAGCTGTTGGAGGTTTTTTTGGTTTGGTTTGGTTTTTTTTTTGGTTGGTTGGTTGGTTGTTTTTTTTCTCTTCTTCCTCCCCTTCCCTACTGCTAGGGAAAACCAGTTCATCTGAGGATCTGTTGTTATGGTTTGCTTTGTTTTCCCTCCCCCTTGTTCTAGTGCCTCAATTATTTCCTATCTGCATGTTTATTGTTTGGAAGCGAACTCGCTTTCCTGCTCTTTCACCCAATACTTCCTTCCAGAAGGTCTATCTTTCTGGCACTTGGAGAATGTGATTTCAGCTCCAGCCTTGCCAGCAGATGAGCTGCAGGCAGCTGCTGCTAACTCCATTGCTCTCAGCTTTGCAGTTTTTTGCTCAAACACAGCAATGAAGGAAGGAATCAAGCATAGACTTTGGTTATCTTGGCATACTCCAAGAATAGTTTTTTAAGGGGCTTTATATAAGGCTGAATCAGATAAGGGAAAGCAGGTGACAGGGCAGGGTGGCAAAGCAACTGATGTAGTTGGCACTGGAGCCACAGAAAAGAATCTCTGCTGACACATCCCACTGGAAAGGGTTACCTGGTTGTCTGGGCTGAGGGGTCAGAGTCAGGCTGGGGTGCTAACAGCTTCCCTGTCCTGTCTACAGCTGGTGTGCCTTGGCCACAGTAGCATGATTGAGCCATAGGACTCAAGCAGAGCTTTGTCCTGGGCCAGTGTGACTCTGTTGACAACCAAGGCAAGCCATTATGGAGTGAGTTACAGCTTCCCGTGTAGCCTGGGAGAGAGAAAGCTGGCCAGGACACTTGTATTTTTCTTGAAATCTCCACAAAATGCGTCACTTGGACATTAAGAATTCTCTGGAGATGAGCACAGGAGAAGTGGTGCCATGTTGAGGCCAAAATATACAAAAGCCTATATTAGATACCATTTCAGAGGAACATAATCAGTGTTCCTTTCCTGAAGGAAGGCAAGCTATTGGCCTGCCTTTCTGCCAGCTAGCCCATCTCTCTGGCTGTTGTAAAGTATGAGGAGAACCACCTTTATAAGGAGAATGTCACACGTGTTTTGGGGGTCCAAATGGCAAACACTTTGCCTCTGTTCTGTTTCTCATTGTGGCCTTGCTCATCTCATAATGAAACAGTCAGTGTAAATGTGTGCAGGAAAAGTGTTGACAGCTGTGTATCTGTTATGCCTAGCTCAACATGCAACTTTATTATCTGCAAGCTATTATTTTTTGATTGTTTTCTCTCTGCCAGGAATTCAAGGCAAGAAAATCCATTTCAATCTGAATAAAATGACAAGCTACCCCAATTTAGTGGACATCTCATCAGTTCATCCAGGCAGGCAGTGTTAGAAAATTATACAGGGAGAGGTGCCCGTAATAAATCAGCTTAGGCTTCTGTGCTTTCAATGCATTTATAATGATGATAGTGATATTATATACGTGCAGAATACCTATCATCCAAAAGGCTCCCACACTTTGCAAACTATATACAACACAGTTATATCTGTGCAACACTGAAAAACTTGTGGTTTTTCATAGCAGCTTTGATGTAAAAGCCTTAAAAACACCAATGGAGTCTTGTTTAAACAGGAGACCTTCAAAAAAAAAAAAAAAAGCCTCTCTGATCCAAGATAAATGAATTGCAATCATATGCTTTCAGAATTGTGAACAAAGTATGCTCCAGCCTACATCCCAGCAAGCACTTCAGTGTACACTAAACTTGGCAAGTGTGCACCACCCGGTCAACTGCAATGCATTAGCTGAAGATAAGCGTGTGGTTAAAGGCTCCCTAGCCTAAGACCAGGAAGCTCTTTCTTGAAGATTCAAACCATCAGCAAAGAGGAAGGAGAGGCAGGGAGTCTGTTCATTGGTTCGCCAATTTAAATCTATTGGCTGCTGCTGTAATTAAAGAAAAATGCAACAAATCTTGGCAGGCAAACCCGTGTTTGCTGTGCTGGCTGGAAATACTTACACTTTCATCCTGAAAGGAAATATTCTGAATGCGTTAATGCTTTTGTGTGTCACTCTGCTTGTGTGATGTGAAACGGAGAGTGTGCACGGAGCCAGGGCTGGCAGCAGGTAGCTTGGTTTAAAACCTTGTGCCATATCCCCACCATTTCTCCATCCTCTGTTTTTTGGCATAATCTGATGCATTCCAAAAGCAGATTGATGTTGAGCCCTGAAAGTAAATCGCCTTGGGTAGGAGTGAGTTAGTAGCAGTGAATTTTAGCAGCTGTCCTCCACAGCTTTGCATGTGTTACAAGCAGGACCGATCAGGTCTCCTGAAGGAGCTCTATCACCCCACCATAAGAGAGAGATCGTCAGCAAGGTGATGGGTTCCTTGGGATGGGGTGCTGCCTTGACCTCACAGCACAGGGCAGAAGTGTTTCTGCTCAGTGAAAATGCAGCCTAATTTACTGCATACACGGTAAGAAAGGGATGTTTTCTTAGCCTGTGTCAGCATCCCACACCATTCAGGAGCTGTTTGAGGTGGCTCAGGCAGTCATAATGGTGAAAGGGTGGTGGTGGAGGTGATGGAGGCCCTGTCCCTGGAGACATTCAAGGTCAGGCTTGATGAGGTGCAGGCGCTTGCCCTCTCCCGCTGCCTGCATCACTGCACTTGCTGCTTCCACTGATGAGCAAACCCAATTAGTGCTGGCATGCAGCACCACAAGCCATTCGGGTTAACCTGTGCGGGGTGAACTGGTGAGGAGATGCCAATAAAGTGAATTTAGCCACTGTTCATTCCAGCAGCTACGTGTTTGCTTGCTTCTTGTAAACAGGAACCAGAGGATTTCATTCCCATTTTGGAAGGACAAACCAGCCCCCAGATATTTCCAGCTCTGGGAGCAGGAGGGAGATGCACACCACCAAACTGAAGCTGTGAGAAACTCTCAGTAAGCAATGTGCAATCCCAAAACAGAGCTTGGCTGCAGACTCAGCCTGACGCCTCTGCTCCCACCAAAGCTGTCGTGATCCTGGAGGATTCTCCTTGGCCAGGTGCTCACATTGGAAGACACCCATCGTGCACTGGAAGAACAGTTCAGCCAGCATAGCACAGCTACTTTTACTGAGAAACTCACCTCTTCACAGCATCCTGCTGGTGCATTCCCCCGTGAAACCCAGTGTGTGACCAGCCTCTCCCCTTGCCAGATGGTCTTCAGGTATATTCAGGAGTTTCGTGCCTCCCTTTAAAAAACTTAGGCCCCATGGTTTAACATTTCTGAGCGTAGGAATAGTTGTAACTTCACAGCTGCACATTTTAATAGGTTTGGATTTATGGCAAGTAGTTTTATTTGGAGAGAAATACAAAAGTAATGGGAGCTTGGCTGAGGATAGACATGGTCTAAAGCAACGTGAATTTTCTTGTAGCACAAAGCTACCCAACGTAAACAGATCTAAAAAAAGCCCACGAGGAACATGGACGTTTTCTCTCTGAAGGCTTCTTCAGCTCTGAACTTGTAATTAAACAACAAAGGTGCACTGATCAGCTTGTGGCACCCACTTGACACACTCTGATAATTCAGATGCACCCAAACACTAATACACACAGATGTAGGAGGCTAAATTTGGAATAGCCTGAGTACAGTTTTTTAGAATGCTTCACCAGCGCATGTGAAATAAACACTGTTGCCAGGATGTGAGTCAAGAATCATTTTTAGCAGGCAAGCTGGACTGATCAAATGTCTGAAAAAAAAAAAAAAAAACCAAACCAACTTGCATAGAATTATTTTATGAAGCTTCATAAGATCAAAAAATTAAAGCAAATAATTGGCAAACAGTTAAATCACAAGCAGCATTTCTTTGGTTCTCAGCGAGTTTGCCACTTTTGTGGCCCAGCACATGGTGATAATAAAGGCACTAGTTTTACAGAAATGTTTATAGAAAAACAAAAAAAGGAGGAGAAAATTTTAAAAGGAATCACAAATCCTGCCCTGGAACCTAGAAAATAATGTAGCATCTTGAGGCTATGGTCTAGTGGTTAGGGAAGTGGTTGGGACGTGATGATCCTAGAGGTCCTTTCCAACCATAGTGATTCTATGATTCTGTGATCTTTCACGTACCTGTACGAAGTGTTAAATGATGTGTGAGAGCCCCTTAGGCCTCATTCACGAGAGGTAAGCACTCCCAGGAGCATGAGGCATCCAAATATTATTGAAAAATGGAGCCTTTGGCAGGACTGGATGTGCTCCACCTTGCAGGTAACATGACCAAGGAGGACAGGCATGTGCCTTTATGCTGGGAACTGACCTTTCTGTCCCCCCTTTCTGGGTAACGGCCGCTTCACTTTTTTTTCAGAAACAAGAAATCGGGCAAAATTAATCCATAAAACTATAAGTCTCTCTAGAGATGTTTAAGATTAACCCTCACATGCCAATAAACCTACATACAAAAGCACTTAGGATAGTCTGGGACCCGAGCTTTGCAGGTCTCATCTAGGCAATGGAAAAGCTAATGCTGAAGTTACTGGCTAGATGCAAAAACATGTGTAAAAATGCATATATGCCACTGTATAGGAAGCGTTCACTGACTGATCACAGATCTGCTACTGAATTTGATCTAATATTAATCTAAATCTGACTAGATGGCTTTGGGAAAAAAAAATTAAGAACTAAGGGATACATATTTTTAGTGAATCTATTTCTCCAGGATATAGTTTAAATTTGTTGTTCTAACTACTTACATATTCACGTTGCTTGCCAAGACAAACTCACAGAATTAAATCAGTGTATTAATGTTCTGCTCAAAAGGATAAGGACTGTAGAAAGTTGGCTATTCTTGGGGCTGGTACCAGCACAAACTATTAAGGCATCATGCTGATTTCAAGAGTATTGTTGTATTAAATTGTGAGCATCACATCTTCATTGCCAGCAAAATATCCCAAAACATCTGAAAACTTGTTCTGGAGAGAAATCTTCAGAAACTGATGGCTTGTACAGATATTCAAAATCTTTCATCACTGTTTTTTGTCTTCTCTTTCAAAAACATCTACAGTTCTCTGACAGAAGTATGTAGCAGGATGGGGGGGGAAATGTGAATCCTTTTTATGATGAAATGGAGCCCTATCTTCAGCTCAGGGAAGCTTAATCCAACTTGTTATATTATCTACAATTAGATCAACATCTGCAGGTGTCAAAACAGTTCTGGAGAAGTAGGATTACCTGTTGAGGCTTCAAACAGTGTCATCCACATTGCAATGGCATGGAGTAACCTCGCCCATGCTGGAGGTCCTTCCTCATTTTCTGCACAGATAGCAGCCCTTGCTAGCAGGGCTGCAGAGCCTACAGCTCACTGAGTGCCTCCCCGAGCATTCGCAGCAGCCTGATCTCCTGTTGAACTGTTATGCCATCTGGAGAACTTGTGGTATGTACGTGGTATCCCCTTCCTGGGAGTTATCTTGCTTTGCTGTCAGGACATGGGAAGATTTTGTAGCAACTTATGGGCTTTATGTTTAACTTTAAACAGGGATGGTATCTTTTATATTATTTAAATCCTTTATCACATTGCAGCACGTGCAAAACGCATTCTCTTGTGTCTCCCGCTTTCGGGGGCAATACAGAATATTTCCCCAAAAGCTATGCAGCCTTGAGCCACCTGCCAGATTCCCATGCATTAGAGCATTTTCGGCCAGCTGCTGTGGTAGCTGTTCATGCCAAGGGCCAGAATTCCCCTGCTCCGGGTGTAGCTCTGGCACAGTTCAGAGCCTGCTTCCAGCCGGTGTCCCGCTGCGAGTTGGAACAAGAGGTCAGACCTCTCTGAGCCCATGGCCAGCTGGTGGAGCCCAGGCATCGTACCCTGCTCGGGGTGCCAGTGCCAGGTAGCCCCTTCCTCCCCTCTCTGGTGCCCTATCCCAGTCCTGGACTGAGAGCCTTCTAGGCAGAATAGCACATACATAGGCGTAGTGATCCCAGAGGAGATTTTTGGCAACAAATACTGACATGGCTGATTGCTGGGAGCTGGTGTTCTACCTCGGGCTGGGCCACTCTTAACCCCAGCACTGCCAGGGACGTGCTGCTGTTCTGAACCGGGTGAAAGTTTTCTTTTTCCTTTTCTTTTAGAGTTGTTCATCAAATACACTTCCATTAATGTTCTCTTCCAGTACCTAACGTTTCTAAATAGTTTCCAGTTTTCTGGTGGACACATCACTTCCTCATCAGAGTATCCAGAGATATTTGGGAGTGTCCAGAAAACAGTAGCCTACTTCCAAGCAGCCATTTGTTTTGGGTGCCCAGGTCAAAACATGTGCTGGCTATGAGGTTTTGATTCCTCAGAAATTCCTGACATTCCCCTCTGGAAGTCAAATGTCTCAGAGGGGACATCCAAAATCACCGTCTGCTTTTCTGAAAAAAAAAAAAAAAAAAAAAAAGTCAGGCCACATTGCTCCAGAAATATATTTAATCACACTCACGACCACAACACAGGAGAAATACCATCACTGCCTAAAGGGCTTGTTGCTCCAGACTGCTGATACAAAGGAAGGTCATCATTAGCAGCTCTGTAGGCTTTGTCAGAAACTATCATAAACATGCACACAGAGAAATTTCCTTCTCAAAACTGGTTTGGATCTGAGCAAAGTCTGGGTTTTTTTTTGTGCTGAGCTAACATAGCTGAGTGATTATTTCCATTTGGGTTCCAATCCCAGAAAAGATACAACAGTCAAAATAAAAAGAGAAATCCAAGTGGAAGAGGTAGATGAATGGCTCTATAAGGAAAAATACCCCACTCTGATGAAAAAGATGCTGTTGAAATTCCAGGGAAGAACCTCTCTGAATCTCTGCTCAGGAGGTGAAATGCCATGTCTCTCATTGCAGGACCACTCAGTGAAAAGGTTGCATTCAACCACTGAAAAGGCCCAAGTGTGGAATAGGATATCTGGGAACAACTTGCTGCCACTGGTGGCTGGAGAGGCTCTGGTGTTGTAGAGCTGGGCTCCCATCAATGCAGCTGGGAGCTGTGGAGAAATGCTAGAGAGGTAATACATTCTGGCAGAGTTTTACATACAATTTCTTTAGCATCTGTGAATTTTGAAGGGTATGGAAGGTCTGAATGAAGCCTGTGTGGGATTCATGCACATGAAGTTGTGAGGGAAAAAATGGCACTACCTTATACTTGCTGGAAAAAATACTTCTGGCTGCAGAATTAGGAGACTCACAGTAATAATGCCTCAGTCTTTGATACCATATATTGAGATATTCATGGGTAGTTCATGAAGAATAATAGGTTTGATAGTAAATTACAATTGTATCCCTTCAGATAGCCTTTAACTTTTGTGCAGAGGCCTCTTCTGCTCTTCAGTTGATCTGAAAGCAGATAGAGAGATACCAACCACAGCTTCACTTGCTCTTTAGGATCTGCACAAGAAGGATCTGAGTGGTCAATGCCCACTGGGGCTGCTCAGCAGCCAGCCTTATCTCCCCAGAGGGACAAGGGGGGTTGTGGGGCAGACTTGATCCAGGAGCATTTCCAACTGTTCATTTATCTACTGATTTTTTTCAAAGCTTGAATGGCCCAGAAACACAGTGCTGCACAACTGCTGCCTGTTGAGGTCCTTCTCAAGTAGCATAGACTGGGGTTTCTGCATGACATGGAAATGTAAAATTTGACTGTGGTGAGCAACAGGTAACAGCAGTGTGTGTAGCCAGGGCAACACTCCACAAAAGGAAAGGATGCCTCTGAAGTAAAAGGGTTAACGGCATGTCCCCTTTAAAGTGGTTGTTGAAATGGGCAATTTCCTGCTTGCTCTTCTGAATTGTTTTGCCCTCTGATTGACTCAGAAGCTGACCTCGGCTGCTCTGCTGCTGGGCAGAGAGAATTTGGGGCATGTGGCTATGAGAGCAGGACAGGGCACCTGTGACATTCTCTCATTCTTGTTTTTCAGGCCCTTCCTTCTTAGCAGATCTCCCTCACCATTCTCCAGCTTGAGCTCTTTGCCACATCTACGATGGCTGTGGAGACAGCCTTCCTCAGGAAGCAGTGCAGGGTGAGGGAAGGCTGAACACTTGGACTGCAAATACAAACGGTGTCTTTTTCTTCCTTGTGGGTATGTTAATCCAAACAACCTATTAAAGACCTGAGCCAGTTCTCACATATTTAATCATGTGTCTTACTTGGGTTTTGTTTTGGGGTTTTTTGCTCTGCAAGTCTGAACAACTGATCCTGCTTATTCTCACCTTTTTCCTGTTCCTGCTGGCCCTGGATTTTTCCTGTGAAGCATCTCTTCCCTTGTGAAGTAAATGGTGCTTTAAAGTGAATTCTTCACCAGAAGAGCAAGGGCAAAAACACTATGATCATTTGTCTCCATATACAAAAAGAAATTCCAATGGCAATTCTGAAGAAATTCTCCATTTTTGACCACTTCTTTGTCATGTAGTCCTTGTGTCCTTCCCTTCATACCTCCCCCAATGCAGCTATGATTTATTAAATAAGTGCCAATACATTGTATTCTTCTTGTACAGCCAAAGAAAAAAAAAAAAAAAAAAAGTAGTGCATGTCCTAATGATTATCTGCCTCAGGTGTGATACTGTAGAGTATTATTAGAACTACATAGCAGAAAATTCTCTCAGAACACCTTTGGAAGTGGGTAAATTTTTCCATCAATCTCCATAAACTTTGGACCCATCCCAAAAGACATCTCTCTGCTGCAGCCATGGCTAGCAGTCATAACAAACTGCTGGCAAACCGAGCTGGCTTCTTTGGGAAGTGTGTTGAGTCCTAGAGGACATCTGAAAGGTAACACACCTGCTTTTGTCCTGCCAACCTCCACACACGGAGCATGGAGCGGTGCACAAATAGGCATGACTCCATCTTAAGAGCACAAAGCAAATCTGGAATTCTGTGGCACTCTTACTCACTTTAAGTAGGATTTCACTCTATCAACAGTCTTGTTAGTTTTGATAGAGTTTTTCTGGGTAAGGAGCTAAAGGATATGAGTGAGGTTGAAACACTGGTCCTTCATCTCTGGTTTTGTATGGGTATGGCAGAACTCAAACCTCATGGAAGAAATCATTAGCACAGAATGATTTAAATTGGAACAGATCTTTGGAAGTCATGTACCAAATAAAGAAATAAATAATTACTGGCTAGCATTTTGCTGCTCAATTCTAATTTTGACTTCATATTTTTCCCCAATTCCTGGAAAAACGCAGGTAGCTCTTTACTGGGATATACCATGCAAACTATTAAATGAAGGCATCTACAAACTGTTTGACAGTAATGGACAGAGTAAAGAAATGAGACACCTTAGGATGGGAACACAACAACAACAACAACAACAAAAAAAGAGTTTCTGTCTTGATGAACTGCATCAAAATATACCTGAATGGCCTGAGTGTAATTCACCTCCACCAGAAAGTAAGTTGAGGGTTGGGGTCATCTAAGAAATTCCAGGTAAAATGATAATATTGCAATTGCAAGGAATTAGTAGCAGTTCTGTTATCATGTTCTGCATGTGATGACAACACAGAAAGCCTATCTCATCTAGAAACAGACTTTTTAGTTGGTATTCTCTGAGTTTTTGTAAAGACACATGAAGCCTTTTGTTGCAGTACTTAACATGTAGAATTAGAAGGCTGTTCTTCATTACACTGGCACAACCCATGGCTGTCAGTGGAGCTTTACTGGTATACCTGAGAGATGTTTGATCTCTCCTTCTTCTCAGACATTTAAAACCACAAAACTCTTCAAATGACAACTGTAGCCCCACATCTCAGACTTCTGATTCGAGTACTAACTTTTGCTTGCCCACTGCCAGGATTTACTCCTCTGCAGCCCCAACATTCCTGGGCAGGAAGCTTCATGCCTGCCCAGCCTGTGGTTTTTCTCATTTGTGTATGGAGTACCAGAAGGACGAACTGGTTTGATGGATGAGAGGTGTCAAAGTGAGACCATTTGGCCTACTTGGTCTCTGCCTGTGTCTGCGAATGCAAGCAAAACTATGCTGGAATTTTTCTCCCTTTGGAGTTTCTTTCAGGGATCCCATTACAGAATGTGCTTTTGCAGAGCCTATAATAATGGAGAGGCAGTTAAAATAAATCCTTGGGGTTTAAAGTTGGCAGCTAGAGTGTGCCTATACAAAGGGTTGTATGTGAACTAGGCTTTCTTCTCAGGCTCCATGACATGACATCAGCTGAAGACCCAGCTCTTGTAGCCTTCCTCCCACACCAAACTACTTCTGACATGCCGGTCTTAGTTCAATCAACAGTGATGTCTTTAGTGCCTTAGGCCAGACTTTTTGGTCATTGTTAGATCTGTCTGTCTCATGTGGGCAGTGCAAGACAGCCAAAGTGTATGTAAAGAGGTTTATAGCTAGCTGTCCAACTTAATTAATAAAGTTGCAACGTTTTGAGACAGAATGAGCCTTCCTCAAATGCTGCAATGAGCAGCCCTTCCTTGGACCTTAGGAGAGCTGTGGTCATACCAAGCATGGAGACACATCCTCAAAGGTGAGAGGCCAGACTCCCTGGAAGCACACACCTTCTGCAAGAGACTGAAATCTGTGCATCTAGAAAATGAATGCACGCAAACCCTGATGTTTTTGTTAATATAGTTTTAAGGCATGGAAGCAACGGAGTAATTTATGTATCAGAAATTGCCAAATTCTGGCTCACAGTTATCTGAGAGTTCCCATGGGACAGTGGCACCTTTTTCTCTGTTCTGATCATTGTACTATAGTAAAAGAAGGGAAAATAAGTATGTGTATGTTATTTACTTTGTGTTAATTTACCAGAGACTCAAATGTTTTCTTTCTTATGACAAGAACATGTAGTCCTCAAAGGCTGAGGAGATGTTCAGTGCTAATATGAGGAAGGCCCCAGGAACTGAGGCATGGGATGCCTGTTGTGAGATTGAGATGAGCAGTGCTCTACATACTCCAGAGGAAGACAGGATATAAAATATCTGCAAGAACACAAAGAAAACTCATCCAAAGCTGTGCCAAGCCTATTCTGCTGTCTTCTGAGGTTGTCTGGGCTCACACCAGAGGTGAGAGGGCCTGACAGAAGCAGTAGCTGGAGCTGTAGGGCGCAGCACTGTGTTGGTGTATGGTGATGGTGGGCAGGGAGAACTGGGGAGTCTGCTTCACTTTGTGCTCTGAGAGGAGTTGTTGGGAGGGGCATCACACCTTATCACAGGAGTCTGAATGTCATCTTTGCCACGTTCCCCTGCCTCCTGCTTGCGTAGGTGTGCAACATCTATGATAGCCTCTTCCCCATGGAGAGCCTCTTCCCAATGGAGTAAGTGCTCATGCACCGGAGGCATCTCTGGACATCTTCTTGAGTTCTCACAGTTTTACGCAACAGAAATTCAGTGAGACTATATTTGCTCTGGCTCTCATCTTCACTAGCCCTACCTGCCTACAACCTGAATGCCACCTCCACAGAGGACTGAATTCCAAGAGAGAAAAGAAATATGAAAGAGAATTGTATGTGTGTATATTAATAAGAACTGGTCAAAGTATAGAATACTTTAGGAGAGAATATATAATCTTTAACTACCACTTCATGCAAAATAATCCATGTTTCATGGGCCTTCCTGCACATCCTCGGCAGTGGCTGTGAACTGGCCATTAAAATGGCAGAATTAATTGAGGTCTTTAGAATTCCCTTTGATCTACACTAGAAATACCCAATATAGTACCTCCAGCCTGATTATATTTTAAATCTCAGTTCCTCAAGCATTTGGATTCTGCACTGTCTTCCCTAAAGGCAAACACAAGCTCTGTACTTTTGGGGCTTTTGCTTGTATCAGCTCCTTTATTTTAACACCACTTAACTATTACCTGGCCAATTTGGTGGGTGCTACTTAGTGTACCAAAAAGATGGTGTTTTCACTTGGAGAGAATGTCATTTGTGATGACTCCATCCATCACTTTGGCACTTACCCAAAAGAAACAATTAAATCGCTATTAAAGCATTGGGACTCTGGAACACTAATTTTTCACAGATCATTTCATCAAAATAACTAATTGCTTGTGAAGAAGACAAGCCAAAGCTTCTGGTGGGTATATACACGTGTATAAAAATGAAATATATAGAATTCTCATGCTTTCACAGCTGGAATTTTAAGCTGCTTCTTTTGCAAAGGGTTAAACACATAGTTAAGTTCATGTATGTCTATGTGCTCTTAGCTGTTCCACTAAAGGAAAAAGCAAAAAAAAAAAGTCTCAATGGACTATTTTCAGTCAGGTCTTCTAATTATATATATAAAAAAGGTTTTAAATCACTGGTTTCTTAGCTCTTCAAAGTTTGCAAGCAGATGTATCCAAATCAGTCGTCATCTGCTACAGGAAACTATGCACAGACTTGGGTGAAATAATTTTTTTTTTAATGTATATATGCAGAGAAACGACTTCAACAAGTAAAAAAGGCATCTGTATGTAAAGTTTACAGCTATTAAGGAATGGTCCATAAAACATTATTCTTTACTTGTGCTCAAATTCGTGGGTTTAAGAGCACATCTTCAGTGTTTCTTCCATAAGTAACAGAAAGATCTAAACTGTGTTACTCTCCACCCTATCAGGTAAAAATTCCCTCAGAACTCTTTGCTGTTTTATAAATGTACTTCACTAGGGAAAGTCCAAAGGCAACAAGTGGCTCTAATGATACTTAATTTTCTGTCTAAATGAGATTTCCTCTGCATGTGGATGTATGTACTCACATGATGGATACGTTCCCTTTCACAGTGCTTGCTTACACAGGGCATGCTCTCTGCACATAAACACACCTGCAGGCAGCAGTGCACAAAAGGTGGAAGCAAACACATGTAGAGGGGGGGGGTGTGATGTTAACTGTTAGAGCTACAGCCTTTTGGGAAGCTGGCAACTCTACGTAGCACCTGACTGATCTATTTTTCTGATGAAGTTTTGCCCAGGTGCCTGAATGTGAGATTGGTGTCTGCTTTGCATAGACAGCTTGATTATGATCACAAAACCAATGCAACATATTTGTGTGTATGAGCATGTGCATACTAATGCAATTCAGAACACATATACTGCAATCTTTCTGTGAAGTCCTTGCCATGTGACTGGGAGTTGATATACCTGTCACCTGAAGGCACTACGCATCACAACACAGTGTCTGAGTGCTGCACTTGGTGGCTAATTAATTAAAAAGGAACTAGTCCTGGTCCTGTTGTGACCATCATGAAAGAAATGGTTCTCAGTCAGAACAGGACAATTCATAGAATCATAGAATGCTTTGGGCTAGAGGGGACCTTTAAACATCATCTAGTCTAACCCCTCCTGCAATGGGCAGGGACACCTTCAACTAGTTCAGGCTGTTCAGAGCCCCATCCAACCTGACCTTGAATGTTTCCAGGGATGAGGATTCTACCACCTCTCCAGGCAACCTGTGCCAGTGGTTCTACCACCTCTCCAGGCAACCTGTGCCAGTAGTTCACCACACTCATCATAAAAAAAAAAAATTTCTTCCTCATATCTAGCCTGAATTTGCCCTCTTTTAGTTTAAAACCATTACCCCTTGTCCTATCACAACAGGCCCTGCTAAAAAGTCCATTTTTCTTTTAAGCCCCCATTAAGTACTTAAAGGCTGCAATAAGATCACCCTGGAGCCTTCTCTTTCTCCAGGCTGAACAACCCAAACATTCCCAGTTTTTCCTCCTAGGAAACTTCATCCCTCTGATGATCTTCACAGCCCTCCTCAGGACCCACACGACCCAGTCCATGCCTTCCCTGTACTAAAGACTTCAGAGCTGGATTCAGTAGTGCAGGGAAGGTCTCACCAGAGCCAAGTAGAGGGGCAGAACCACCTCCCTTGCCCTGCTGCTCGTCTTATGCAGCCCAGGATATGGTTGATTTTCTGGTCTGTAAGCACACGTAGTCAGTTGTTTATTTCCAAACTGGAGAGCTCTCAGTCTCACTGCTCACCATGGCATCTGAGGTGAGATTTCACCCTTTGTCTTTCCTTGCCCTCTTCCCTGGAGCCACAAATCCTCTCCTTCCCTTAAAAGGTTCATGCACCTTCCCTCCCTGATAAGGCAGCCTCTAGCAGCCAGCCTGGAGGCCTGCTCCCAAGAAATGCTCTTCCAGTCCCTTTGGCTCCGGTTTGGCACACTGGTCCCACAGCACAGATCTTCCCCTAGAGCTGTCTCCAGTTTGTCTGCCCCTTTGCTCCCATCGAGGCCAGCCAGATTCCCTCCTGCAATAGGACTTTTCTTCAGGATGCTCTAATTCTCCTGCATTCCAGTTCAAGGAAAGGAAAGAGACAACCCTGTCCTCTGCAAAGGCTGGCAGCCAGTTTCAGGGGCACAGTCCAAAAGCACTTTGTACACCAGCAGTTCTATTACTTACTTAATTGCACAAAGGTTACATGGTTTCAGATTTCCTAATCATAACCCCTTCTGGGAATACGGAGCCAAATTTTTGTCCTGGGCAGATCACTAAACCCCCACAGACCTCAATGAAGTTGTAAATGAGACCAGCATTTGACCTACTTCCTATTACTGTTTTTTATTAGAAAAAAGTGACTGCTCAGGTACTACGTTCATGTGAATTTCTGTATTTAAATACACACCTAAAGAGCATAAGAATGCAAAAGTAACTTCAGGAAAAACAACTCTCCCTATGCTGCTGCAGATCCAAAGCAACACTGGATATGTGCCTGGAGATAACTTCAGAGTCAAAATTGGGTCCTAGAGCTTACGACATTGTTTAAGCTTCCCTTAATGAATGATGATTTGCTTACGTGTTCCTTGGCAGTGAGCTAGCAAGGCTCCATTAAGCCAAATGTATATTAATGTTGCCCTGTCTAAGTCATGGGCTTTACGGTCAACTGTCATTATACTGAATTAGCACTGCAGAAACAACTTGAGGAAACATATGTTCAGCACAGTGGAGTATAACATGCATTTTTGGGCAGCATGTGTATGGCAGATACCTGAAGGAAGAGTCTGTCAGTTCAGTAACATACCCTCAAATAAGAAAAGGAAAGTTCTTGGATTTCTGGGACTCCTCTACTGCCATTTATTTTCCATCAGCAACACAGATTTGTGTAGATCCTGGCATTGTGTGTATGTAAATAAGTATGTGTGTGTATCTCAGAGAGAACAGAGTAAAGAAAAGGAAAGTGTGAATCTCCAGAGACCCCCAAGTTTAGAAGGGGCAAATAACTGGTGGTGTGGTTTTGAGTGACCCTGGGGATCCATCCTGTAGCATCCTTCAAGACACGTATTTCCAGTTATTTCTGATCACCCTGTTTGGTAGCTTTCATGTTCTTTCGTGCATTGCCTGAAGGGAAAAGATTATTCAACTATTACATCATCAGGTATAACTGCTTTTCTTTCTCAAGAGTTCTCTTTTCCACAGAGGTACTTGAACCAAAATTGTAGCAGAGATTCCTAAAGGATGAGACACTGTCGATACACTTACAGACAAAGCCAGCATGACCTGACACTGTAACATCATAACAAGGGGGGGAGGGGGGGAAAGGTGAATTTCTTCCCCATTGCTCTATGTAGCATCTCTGTAGAAATTTCCTCTCAGACTAAATGGCAAAGTTGTTTGTTTGTTTTTTTTTTTTTTCCTCTGGCATTCCAGTGCTTGCATTCACACAAATATTTTCATACCATTTGCTATCATGGCAACAAAGCTCCAACACAGATGGTGATTCTGAAGAAAAAAAAGATGTCCATTTAGAGGTATGGTTTGCCA
The DNA here is from genome assembly GCF_000691845.1 of Merops nubicus. NCBI lineage: Eukaryota > Metazoa > Chordata > Aves > Coraciiformes > Meropidae > Merops > Merops nubicus. The sequence goes on along the minus strand of NW_008583329.1, from coordinate 22,216 downwards.
AACACAGGTCTGGGGTAGCAAAGGCCTTTTGTCATCAAGCTGCCTTTTAACCTCACAGCAATACCACTTTGCCCTGCAATAGCCGTAATGTTCACACACTAAGAAGAACTTTGTGGTGATGCTTCAGGGTGTGGGAGGTATTCAGTAAGTGTCATTGCTCACTCTTTGTTGATACAGTATCAGTGTGCAATACCTAAACTCACTTTTTTAAGAATTTTCTTACAAAGGTCCTGTTGACTTTGGAGATTGGAGTAACTGGGTGTGTTGTGGTTGGGCTCCCATGATTTGGGGGGCAACACTAGCAATCAAATTTGGTTTATTTCTAGCTGGTTGCTCCACACTGGCTGTGCAAAGGTGGAGCCTCAAGCTGGTTCTGTGTGGACTGGAGGTCCTGGGTGCGCTGCCTGCCTCCCTGGAGTGGGACAGAAGTGTCCATGTGCTCTTCCCACAAGTCCCCCTTTCCTCTCACCTACACAGTGCTTCTGCTGCAAGAGAACCTGGGTGTGCAGCCTGGCTTGTCTTTGAACCAAAAGGCTGATCAAGTAGCAGGTACTCTTTGCAAAAAATATGCTTTGCTGACCCAGAAACAACAACAACAAAACACATTTAATTTATCAGCTCGAGTTTTGCCTTTGTCCTGCAGGTGGCCTCTAGTGCTGGGTGGTGATCCATCACCTTTGAATCATTCTTTCCCAAGTGTTGTCACCGTGGCTCCACCCACTATGTCAGTAGCAGCTTTTCCTTGGTGCAGGTACACGATGTGCTTCCTCCATCACCTGCTCTTAATCTCAGGCCATGGAAGATTTTGTGCAGAAGCTGCTTCTTGGGGGATAGATGGATGGACAGACAGAGAAAACTGTGTGAGTAGCAATAGATACAGTCCTAATACCTCACTAGGGGCAAATTTTCAGGCTCTTTTCTGTGCCCTGAGGGCACTAATAGACTTTAATAGCCTAGACCAGCCTCACCTGGGTTCCCCCACCCCCCCCTTCCAATGGGCCCAGGAGCTCTATTTAAGCTCAGTCCTGGGCCTTTAGATGTCTGTGGGCATGCTTGCACTCAGCTCTGTCTCTGACCTAGTCTCCTAGATGGATTTCCAGCTCTGTATCCTCCTGCTTGTGATGGGACCCTGGAATGTCTCCTGGATCTGATCCACTAGCTTGCCACGTAGGGGGCTGTCACTGGAGCATGTCATCCTCACCCTGTTCGTGCCTTGTGGCATGGCACCTTAGGTGCTGAGGGCACTGGGGTTGCCCCTGGCTTCTGGTTTATCCTCTCTCAGGAAGCAGCCATGCTCCTGCTGTTCTCCGGCACTCTTACAAACCTTGGCAGAAATACCCATATGAAATTTTGGCAAGGCATTATCTTGGTTGTTTACCTAATTTTAGCATATCTTGTTCAAAAAATGTAAGTTGTGCTTGTCATAAAGCAATATTTAATCTCTACTCTTTCCTTATACAATAGCTATGAGGATCTGGCAGTAGAAGCAAACAAAGATGCAGATGATGGTCCACCCAGGTTGGAGGTGTTACCAAGGTTAAGTGAGCAGCTGAAGTCACTTGGTTTGTTCAGATTGGAGAAGGCTGAGGGGTGACCTCATTGTAGCCTACAATTTCCTTAAGGAGGGCAGCAGAGGGGGTGGTGCTGATCTTCTCTCTCCGGTGACCAGCAATAGGACACGAGGAAATAAAATGAAGCAGTGTTTAGAGGGAATTCAGACTGGACATTAGGAAAAGGTTATTCAGAGTAATAGGTCACTAGAACAGGCTTCATGTCTGGTCACAGCACCAAGCCTGTCAGAGTTCAAGAGATGTCTGGATGATGCTCTTAGTCATATTGTTTTATTTTAGGTAGTCCTGCAAGGAGAAGGGAGTTGGACTCAATAATATTTATGGTCTTTTCCAACTTGAGATCCTCTATGATTTATAAAGCTCAGGACACTTCCTACTGGCTGTATGGAGGCAATGCTCTTCTAGGAACAAGACATTTCCATGAGGAAAATGAACAGCATATGGAAGTCCACATTTGCTGATCTAACTCTAGTCATCACTTAAAAAGATGGAGCAATTTACAGCCAGTTGAGTATGAGGAAATGATGCTGCTTGATGAGTTGGCAGGACTTCTTGCATGCTTCTTTTCCAGCTTTCACTCTTTGCAAATGGGTCAGCTGTGCTGCTGAACAGCCAATGTGGCCTCTGACTGTGGGTGGAGCAGCCCAATAGCAGAACAGAATGTACACTGTTGCCTACTGATTAGGGAATTTGAAAAAGGGCATTTCAACACAGCAGCCTATGCACAGAGCCTCTGTAGCCTTGATAATGTAGCCAATTCTCTGGGCTGCAGGCAGAGAAGGGTGAAGGAGGAGTCAAGTATCCTCTGTGAGCTATTAGACGTAAGCTAATGGTAGCCACCAGCAGCTAAAACAGACAGAGTCAATGAGCTTTGCTATCTCCTCACCCCCCCCCCACTGAATCCACAACCACAGCTTGGAACATGTTGTAATTGTCAGTTGTTTAGATAGCAAATTACTGAGCACCTTAAAGAAGAAAGAAAAGGCATGTAGAGTTTACCTTGTAAAGCATGATGGCATTTCAGCCCACAGAAGGGCTTCCCAGCTTCATTAATTAAGGTTATCTGGGGGACGATGGCTCTGCAAGGAATTTTCCTTGAAAATTCTGTAGGCTTCAGTGATGTAAAAGTTGGGTTAGGTGTCCCCTGAGCAAGGAACGTGGCAGTGGCTATGTCTTGAGGCAACCGAAACCTTAATCCATACCTAGTTGATGCCTGACTCATCCAAGAGCTGTGGAGTTGATGGAGTCTGGTTTCCTATGGGTTATCTTTCAATGGTGTTCTCTGCTGTCAAATTAGCTGCAAACTCCAGTTGTTTCCCCAGGACTAGAGAGTTCAGGACATGCTCCCTGCACTCAGGGTATCCACGCTGTAGCCCTCTCAGTGGGAGGATTCATGGGGTTTTATTCCTCACTGCCTGCCTATTGCCTAGCTGGAGGAACTGAGGCTGCCATGTCTTGGTAACATTGGACTGGTTGGCCAGCAGGATCAAAGGTTACTGGGAGGAGACTGACTCAAGTTATGCACACACATAAACATGCACAGTATACAATTACATTAACCTCATTGCCTTAGGAAACTAAGGACGAGTAGCATGAGATGTAGTAGGATTATACGAAACATGGTGTTTTCATCATATAGCAAGATAATTGTTTGTTTGGACAGCTGGTGGTTCAATGATATCTGAACATAAACATACATATACAAAGAGAAATTATCAGCAGAACAAGCAGGGACAAAAGAAACCCACCTTGAAAATATACACAAGTTACTACTGTTCTTTTGAAGTGTGTGTGTGCTTTTAGTACAATATACACACGCAGGTGTATGGAGAAGTGGGTACAATTAGGTATGTTACTTAAAGCAAGAGGAATTGTTTCTGTTCTTGCACAAACAACAAACAGCACATTCACAATTTGTGGTGGAATTACATTTTTAAACCCACCTAGTGGAGCACTGTGCTGGCCAGAGTGGACAACAAGTCCATCCACCATGTTTTCTTTCAAAAGGAAAGGAATCTGTTTCAAATGTCCAAAACAACCATCTAGCCATGGCCAAGTCGATTTGTCCTAGGCATCCCTTACGGATGATTATAGGCTCTGCTTGGCTCTGCTCCTTGTTTCACATGGAACAAGATGCTGTGGCTACTCCTCTAACCTTTACGCTGTTGTAGTGGCCACAGCGTGGTTACAGAATTTCCCACTGCTCCAGAGTTGTGTGGATGTTACACTAGGGCAAGATGCTGTTCCCAGCACTCAAATTTTGCCTCGTGCCAAGGCTATTTTTGGGTGAGTTTCTCTGCAGAGGATTCCTCCCAAGCATTCAATAGGCTTCGATGTTGTAGGAATTAGGTTGGGTGTCAGCTGAAATCTGCAGTCCTGTCTGCTGTAATTGTAAATGGCTGAGGTTAAGTTGCAGATGGCAAGAATTAGCTGCTTAAATTCATCGTGACTTGTACAATACTTGGTAGGTAGTAAAATAATAATTCATAAAAGCAAGGATGGCTTTTTAGTTCTGAATGATATCTCTGGAGCTATTTCCTTTCTTTGAAGTTTAAGTATTGAAAGCACTAAGTACTTGTGCACAGCTGAGTTCATTGCAGACATTTCTGAAAGCAGCTATGAATATATTTACCTCCCAAAACTTGAGTAAGCCTCTGATAAGGGCAAAATATTGTCAAGTCTGTTTTGCATTCTCTCAGATAATGTTTTGATGTCTGTCTTCAGCTTTATGCTACCACAGAGCTGGCAAGGCACAGGCACAGCACTTTTCCCAGCTCCCAACCATATTATAAACTCCAGAGGCAGTATTTATCCTGATAGCATTCTGAAATGCAGCAAGTAAAAAGATGCCTAACAGAGAAGTGAGCTGCATCTTTCAAAGATAAACTCAGTACAAATAATTGCTAATAGAGAAAAGTTTTACTGCACTGTGGAAGAAGAGTTTAAAAGGCTAACTGGCCACAGACTGCAATTGTTCTTGTATAAAAGCTGCTTTGAACTGTGCATGGCAATCTGACTCCATGCTTGGCACTGCTGGAACTTAGTGATGACCCAGCGATATTCCTCAGGGAACCTTTCTTGGCATGCCCTGTGCTCCACCCCACCCCAAACCCAGCCTTCACAGAGAAGCAGAGGAAGAAATAGCACAGGGACATCTCCAACATATTGCTTGTCCTACAACTTAATTGAACTTTATGCAGGGGGTAAAGAAGCCTCTCTGTGGAAGATAACAAGGAGTAGCCCTAGGTCCCAGGGTCCCTACTCCCCTTCTCTCTGTATCTACACAGATAAATCTCTATCTGATATGGCAAGCTACAGACATTCAAATCTGTCACACAGAAACAGTGTCACTAGGTTTGAGAATCATGTCATCTTAATAAATATAGGCTCTGCTTCTTTGACTTCTGGTTGTGCATCTACAGATCACCTTTTCAGGCTTATTTTTTATGCTGGATGAAAAGGGATTTAATTCTCTCTCATTTATTTATTTGTCCATCACTTCAATACTAATTTTTAAAGTTTTCCTGCAGTACCAATGAGAGTAGCATTTTCTTTAAAAAATATGTGGATTGGGATGATCTGCTAAACCAAGATAGAGGATTTAAGAAAGATATCAGATATCACAGGTTTTGCACTAGAACAGGTGTTGTCCAAATTATTATTTATAAATGTGGATTAAGTGAGCTACAAAGAATTCAGTGAATAGCAAAAGCACAACCTTGATAACATGCATCACAGTCAGACAGGCTTCACAAAAGGATGCTAGACAGCAAGATAGAAATCAAATAATTTCCTTATCAGATAAGCACATCATAAAAATGCCCTCACAGAAGAACTTCAGGACTCTGGCGTACTGAACACTTCTGAAAAGCTTCAAGAAATATAAGAAAGTATTGAAAATAATTGGAGATTATGCAGCCAAGGAGAAAGTAGCTATGGTCAAAACTCCTCAAAGGAAACTAGCATAGCCAACCTGCAAAAGCTTGATAAGGAGAATTCTGTCTTCATATGCTACAGACTCAGCAAACAGACCATCTTCAATCAAGATGGAATTTGTACCCTCTGAGAGTCAATTATCTCAGCTCAACTGTAGTTTTGGATTGAACATGGAAATTTGAGCAGTTTGTACCATTTGAATGAAGTTTTCTGAATAGCCATACAGCTTGCAGGTGCTTCTGCAGGGTTCAAACCCTGCTGTGGAGAAGAAGGACTCTCCTGGGTCTCATGGGCTCTGTTCAGGCCCCAAAACAACAGGGCGCCTCATTTGCCTGCTGTCCTTTCTTAACCTGGACTTCCAGAAAAATCCATGATAGGCAAGTATCTCTGCATCCTGGAGCTGTGCAGTTCAGTGCAAGCCCATCAACACTCAGCAGACGTGTCCACATCACCACAACCTTTTCAGCTAGAAGCCAGGTAAGGACTAAATTTCCTTGATGGGGTGAGCAAAGCTATTGACAAATCCTGCACAAGAGCCATAGGTGTTCTTTACTCCTAATTCATATGGCTTGGCTCCTGGGAAGCAAATTATTGGTCTCTGCTGGTATGCAATCACCTTTTAATCAAGTGACCAAGGTTTATTTTGTTATTTAAAAATTCAAGCCTGGTAATGTACTATAATGATTCCCTGAGAGCACTTTTCAGGTAAAGGTCTCAAGTAGGATCCTTAAAATTTCACAAAACTCTTGTGAGGTAAGAATTAATGACTGGCTTTACAGATGGGTACATTTTTCTCTGGGAAGGCAAGAGGCTGTATAGGCAACTAGGTCTCTAACCCCCTGGCACCCATACACTTTAGCAAACGTGGGCCACGATGTTTTGCTCGCAGTGGGAACGTAGGATGGGTGGTGCTCAGCTGCACACGTGGTTTGACTGCTAGCTGCCTTCTTTAGCCACTGAGATCTTCTGCCTGGAGCAACCGAGTGCTGTGGTCAAGGTCTACTGCAAGCTACTGCATATTTTGCACAAGAGACTGGCTCAGGCTACAGGGCAGCCTGGCTTTTGCTTGCTCCCTTCTTCAGATTGTGTTTCCCCTGGTCTCTACCTAGGAGGTTATAACAGCCCAGGCAGTGAACAGGGTAAAATGCAGAACTCCTAATAATGGTCACATCTTTGGCTGAAAAATACTAGCTGGGGTTCTTTCTGGTGTGTGTGTCTCTGCATTTTCCAGCATCTATAAAAGTTAATTGCTGAAGTATTAAAATACAGTAGATGTCAATCAAGCATTTCTTACAGACTTAAAGGCTCACTTCTGAAACCATCCATTCCTCCTGGAGTAACAGACCAGGGAATGGTAAAGCTTTCCTGGGTGTTTATAAAGGCTGTAACCCTTGTGTGAGCTGTTTTTAGAGTGAGCTCTCTTCTCTGTCAAGATGCTTAGTGGGGAAAGCCTCTGTATGCAGAGGGCCAGCAGGCTGCAAATGCTCTCCTGCAGTCATCCCATCTCTTGGTGTTTGTGAACTTAGTATTGGATCTCATGTTGTTTTGGAATGTTTGTTTTTGTTTTGGCAAGCATGTTTGCTAAGTCCATCTCACTTGACTTCTCATGAGTTCATGTGTGTGGATTGTCTACTTGCATTCTTTGTACCAAGCTCAGCATCTGATTTCTTCTTATAGGCCATCATGCAACTCGAGTTATCACATTTGTGCACAGGAATGTTTGAGGGGAGCTTTATTTCTCCAGAAACAAATAGTAATCCATTACTTAAATGTGTTTAAAAAAACACCTAGGGAATTATTTTGCTCCAAGAAGGCATAACAACTGTCGGTAAGTTTGATCACTACTTGGTGGGGGTTTTTTTTAGATCACAGACTGTCTATATTTCCATGTAGAAAAAGTCAATAATGTTTCCAGAGGATGTTTAAGGTTTTTGAAACAGACTGAAGTCTTGGAGGATTCTCCTTTCCTTATCTTCTCCTACATGCAGTGTGATGTGCTGTCTTCAGGCACTCTTCTCATGTGTACAGACTGAGTCATCCATTCAGGGAACAGAAGCCATGTCCCAGCACTGAGTCACACTGGCCAAATGCAGAGCATCAAAAATATTCAGAGTAGCCTTTGCTTCAAAGAGCTTTTGGAAATGGAATGTTACTTAACTATTACAAACATTTGTTGAGCAATTCTGACAAATCTGTAAAACTCATGACTATCCTGAATGTAGGAAAAAAAGTAGTTCCAAGATGAACTAATTAAACCTGTTTTCCTATAAAATTCTGTTTCATAAAGAAATATGTAGAAATCTTGCAAGACTTAAATCCATTTAGTTATTCTAGACTTTGGTGTTTGAAGATGAGAGGTTCAGTGGAAAGTTTTTCATTCATGAATGATCTGTATCTCTGAGGGCACTTTCTAGTACCTAACAAGACTGTTTCTTCTCAGAAACCAGGTAAAAAGAACCTTTTCTTTTTGGTAACTAACAGTCACCCAACTAGAACTGGTGCCTGAAGGGTTAGTAGTAGCAGAGAGGGAGGAGCTCCTGGAGGAGAAACTTAGGAAGATCCCATAAAGTCTAATGTGTTGCAAGACAAAGCAATAAAGCAAGTCAGACAGTGATGAAGTTATTTGCCTGCATATGAAATAAGCTTTAAGTCTCCTACATGTCTCCTTAGGATTGCATTACCTGATAAAACATCAGTTTTACTCAGGGTCAAATCCAACCTGGTAGTTTGCAGAGTGGCTTCCTGTTTGAGTACACACAATGAGAAATTATGACTGATATGGCTGGTTCTGGAGCAGCCCAAAGCATGCTGAGGTGCTCGAGTCCAGGCATCAGTCCTTGTTCGGGTGCGTTTGGTTTTACAGAACTGCTATAAACAGCTTATGAATAACTCCTGAACTTGAGCCCTGCCTAAGAGGTAGGCTAGGTCCAAAGTTACACAACACTGTTTCTGTTTACAAACAGCACTCTTCATGTGTGACTGGACTCGTCTCTGGGCAAAAGTACAGACGAGGCAGGCTGAGGGAAGCAGAATATCAGAACCCTCTTCCTTCTGGGATGGAGTAAAACTCAACTTGTGACTCCAACTAAAACAGTGCAGATGCAGAAATTTTAACCAGGGCTTTTCAGTGTGTGCTAACTGGCTTGGCAGGGGTGATGTGAAACAGCCTGCATCAGACTGGACAGGAACCCTGCATGAAATTTGGAGGAAGGGCTCGATTCATAGAGCAGGAGTATCACTAGAGCGATTTCTTTTGAAGAAGAACAGTTCAGAATGTCACAAAGGTATAGGTGATCTAGCAAGCAACAAGTGAAACAAGGCTCAGTTGTGTACAACACATGAGCTGCTGTGACTTGAATCTGTGAAATATGTCAGGCAGCTAAGGGGTTTTTGGTTTGTTTCTGATAAAATAATATTAATAACCTGATATCCTGTGGGAGGACTCTGGAAATGCAAAAATTATGAAGCGTGGGCTCATCTGCAATGAACTGTTTTCAGATTGTTTCTAAAATTGCACTTAAAATTGGGGGAAAATCTATTCTCCAAAGCCAGGTTTTCTTTTTGTTTCCTTTCTCCTCACAAAGCTTTTCATTTCTGCCCTTCCAAACGTAGCAATTGAAAACTACATGGAAGAAGTCAGGCCACTCAGCACCGTGGAAAGCCTTGAACAAGACACGCTTCTGGAACGTGGCCACCAGCCATGCTGCATTTAGTCTAGCAAGGCTCCTGCTAATTACATAAGGGCTTTAAAGGAGATAGCAGCTATGATAAATAAGGAAATAAAAATCCCAGCTCTCTAGAAAGTGCAGACTTTTCTCTGCTGTGACTACAAGCCCTCTCCTCTGATGCTAGAGAAGAGCTTGCACACCCAGCAGCATCCCAGAGGCTGTTGGCTACCCCAAAACAGCTCAGCGTGCCCAGGAACATCCACACCAGCCAACGTCGTGCCAAAGGGCTCACTGGCTGCCTGCACAGACCTGCACAGCTATTAGAGTGTGTGCTTGGTGAACACTGGCAGTACCACCCAGACTTCAGTCATTAGCCTAAGGTCATCAGTACGTTTCTGCGCATGGGAGTGTCTGCATTTTATGTATCACCATGGCTTGTCTGGGTGTGTGTGTATTTGTTTGTGTGCTTGCCCTGTAATGATCCAACCTATCTTACATGCATATTTTAAAGTATTTTATGAAGTGAGGGTAGATACCATTATCTAAAGGAAAGTCAAGTGCAGGGTCAGAGGTTATGCCCTTTGGTGAAGGACACGGGCAAGTCATTGGCAGAGACGTGACCAGGACACCCAATTTCTGCACAAAGCCTGCAGCCTCCACTAAGCAACGGTATTTTTTTGCCTCTTCTCTGCAGGAAGTATTGTGAATTCTAGATTATCTAACATGCATTCATGCTGTTGTGCTTCAGAAAGCCCCGTGGCCATGGAGAGAGGAAACTGTATTTCTTTACCTAAGGAACTTTGCCACTGCTGCTGCCACTGGCAGCAAGACACGGGCTCAGCAACAACTTACATTGACATCCTTTAGCAAATGTTTGATGGAGTGACCATTCAAGTCCAGCTGCATTCATTTCCAGTGACCACAGCAGGTGATCACGGGCCCAATGAGAACCTGGAATGCTAAATCAGAGTCCTGCATATGACCCGATCTGACAATTAGTCCAGCCCTCTGCTTTGCTGTGGGTTTGTTTACAATGATC